>NC_051213.1:17989947-18289947 GCF_015220715.1 Pygocentrus nattereri
GTGTGTGTGTGTGTGTGTGTGTGTGTGTGTGTGTGTGTGTGTGTGTGTGTGTGTGTGTGTGTTTTAAAAGAGGTCATCAGGGAGTCAGCTATCTCTCTTTCTTTCCACTGCAGACTCTCTGAGGAGTCTGATTTATATTTCTTACCCTGAGGATCTCCCCTCCTCCCTCTCCCTCTCCCTCTCCCTCTCTCTCTCTCTCCCTCTCCCTCTCTCTCTCTCAGTGACTCTCTCTTTATCATGCTATGGAAAACCTATGCCTGCAAGCTCCTGCAGAGGGGTGAGATTAGTCAGTGAGAGTAAATCATATCTCTCGGAGCATGGGCACTGTCCCCTCCTGCACTGTGTTTTCTGTGGAAAGAATCCTCCCCCGAGTATCTCAGCAGGCGAAGAGTCCTTTGTAGGGAGGTGATGAAGAGGTAAAGCAGAGGTTAGGATATAGTTGAAAAAATTATACTAAGGTCAAGAAGCGATTGGGGTAATCTGGGAAATTGCATGGGTTACGCTGTGATTAGAGGGAGGTTTCAGTAAGTTTGACAGAGGTTGTGGTACACTTGTGACCTGGTTATAGGCTGGCTTTAAAGGGGTCTTGGGAAGGTTAAGACAAGATAATAAAGATACAGAACTTTTAGAGAGATTAGGAAGAAGCCCAAAAGGGAGACAAAGACCAGAGAATCAGAGCAGATTTGATCTGAATAAAGAATAAAATGATACATTTTATAATTACATAGTAAATTACAGTGACATTCTGGAGTGACATGTTTGAGACTGCATTTACAGCTTTGATGCAGTGTCTGAAAAATACAAAAACATGGCAACAATATGAAGGATAATTTTTCCAAGGCAGAACAGTAACTTAACAAATTCACATCATAATAAAGCGCACTACCTTTCAAAGGTTTTCAATTAATAATCAAATGAATTTATAAAAAATAATTTTTTAAGTCATTCTAAATTTGAGACAGAAAACCTGCCAAACATTACCCTAAACAGTGAATTATCATATGTGATTTATCATCTAATAGATGTTCATCCCAACATGCAGTGTAAAAATGACTGACACAGTGCAAAGTAAAATATTAGTTTAGATGAACAAAAGTGCTATTTTACATTCATTCAAATGTCATAAACACTTTCAACAGTGTTGGACTATGATTCACTTGTACTCAATGTACTCAGTGTACTCAGACTTTTGAATAGTAGTCTCCTACATACATACATCAATTAAAATTAAAGTTTTAATTCATATGATCACTACATTTCTCTGCTTGTTTCATTGAGCCTAAAGAACATTTAAGAACAGGGTGAAAGGAGGTATCAAAGTAGGCAAAGAACAGATGGGCTACAGTGTCTAATTGTAGAACTACTAAGAGCAGCTATATGGTAAGTCGAGCTGATAAAACAGACAGTGAGTGTAGAATCAAGGACTTGTACTTAATGAATTGGCTAGTCTTACATGCCAAGCATAGCAGATGCCATGTTATAGTAGGCTGATGTATTTTATCGTCACCTCCTCCTGTTCCATCCTCTGTTACATCATCACATAGATTTAGAAGTGGCAGATTTAGAAGTTGCTTGTCCCTTACAAAGTGTAAAAACTCACGCAAACTGGCAAATCCCTTACCTTCAGAACTTTCAGTTCTTCATGTCTTTGTGTCTTGTTTAAGTAAGTCAGTGTTTTTTAAAATCAGAATCAGATTTATTGGCCAAGTGTGTTGGCACACACACACAAGGAATTTGGTTCCAGCTGTTGGTGTCTCTCTAGTATTAAATGCCATATACAAACAATATACACATAATTTACAGACATTACAGAATGTACTATATTCACAGTATACAAACAATACCTGCTCCTCCTGAAGCTTTTCTGAGGTTTTCTCCATCACTTTAGCTAATGGTTTAATTTTTTCACGTGTTATCGTTATGCTTTGCTTTGACGGCAGTAGTGTTTGCGTGGTTAGCCAGTGGCCACACACTAAGAATGGACTGGGTCACTAATGTGTCTAGATATGTGACTCCAGTATTCACCTGTCACATGCTGTTTGTCTCAGGCAGTCTCCATTGATTTCTATATAAAACTATAGCAGGATGACAACCATGCATCTCTCTCTGTCTTGCTTTTTCAGTGGTACACCAGTAATTGTGCCTTGAGTGCCAGTAGCTCCCCCTTATAGACAGTCTTGTTAAACATGAGTGAGTGAGTGAGTGAGTTAGACAGTTAGATGAACAGAAAGAAAGAGATGGAAAGAAGCTAGGCCCATGAGGTCCTTCACATCTAAATATAATATAAAATATATAAATTAGAAAATTACAGCATATATTCAATTACAGCATGCTTTTGATACTGCTAGTGATAAGAGTGACTTCTAAGGGTTAAAGGTGCTTTGGTGGAGCACTGTGCAGAGAAGTGGGCCAGTGAGAGGCGCATGTATAAGTGTTGTTTGCTGTGCGCTGTGGGTATGCACAGAGCTAACAGGCCAAAGCGCATCTTGTTAGTTTCAGACTGAGACATCAAACTGAGAGCTGCAGCAGTGCCACTTTCACTGTCTAGACCAACACATACACACACACATACACACAAATATACACAGCTGGGTTTTTCTTGGCATCTGTGGTTTATTGCTGAGAGAGTTTAAAGAGTGATATTTGGGGGTCACATTGTGTCTGTCCTCTGGGATTAGTGCCTATTGTGTCTGCTGAGAGTTAGCCCCTGTGCAGCCTGCACTAATGCTGCCCTCATACTGAAAGGAAAGGCGTAGAGCAGGGCAGCATAACAAGGTTAGGATCAATTCTACTGTATTTCTGTTTAGTTAGTTCAAAAGATCGGAGCAGTGCTGGAGTTTGCATGCTGAATTGAAAGTCACTGCGTTCAAATGATGCAGAAAGCAGTCAGAAAATGTCATGAAAAGGTGGTGGATGTATATGCAGTATTCCATGATATGGTATTCTTTCTCTCTCTCCCTCTCCTTCCCTCTGTCTCAGATGTCCACACTGGAGCAGGATGGAGAGGAGGTGGTTGGTCAGGCTCGATGCCCTTTTGAATCGCGCCAGTCTAATGTTGGCTTGTTTGCTGGTAAGTTGGCTGAGCTGAGGCCATCAGGAGGGAAACATGATCTTGCCTTCAATCTTGCCAATATTCCACTGACATTTCACAAAGTTCAGCTGTGAAATGAGGTACCAGCTACTGTGGTACCAGCGAGTACATGGGCTCAGAAATGCTACAGAATCAATGTGTGTGAGAAAATAGAAATGTGTGATCCTGAAGCCTGAGATTTTAGGCACCAAGAGCTGTGAAAACACATAATTATGCTTCAGTTTTGTTTTTTGGCCTTGAAATAATGACTTATTTCATTCCATTTCCAGGTGGCGATTTTTATTCGGCCACAATGACAGATTTTTTAGCGAGTGATGCAGTGATTTACAGAAGTTTAGGAGAAAGTAGCCCAGTCCTGCGAACCGTGAAGTACGACTCCAAATGGCTGCGAGGTCAGAACTGTAACAAAGAGCACTCTTTCAGACTCTTCCTGTTAAAAGGTGAATGCTTGATGGGCAAGTTTTAGTTTTTTTTCTTTTGTCTAAAGTTTGTGTTCTGTTCTTTCAGAGCCCCATTTTCTCCACGCCATTGAGTATGGCAATTATGTGTACTTTTTCTTCAGCGAGATTGCAGTGGAATACACCACTCTTGGCAAGGTATGACCCACACCTGGGTTGAATGATTTTGAATGAAAATTAAATTTTACTATTTTTTCAGAGACTGGATATGTTTGAGCTTTGTTTGGATATTCTCATTCACCTAGTGATTGACTATAAAAAAAATACTTGGCCAGAACTAGGCTAACTTTGTTTCATTTGTCTCTATGAAGCTACAAGAAGTCATCATTTTATTAAACTATACATCACTGGCTCCTCTTTTTCTAGGTGGTGTTTTCCAGGGTAGCTCGGGTGTGTAAGAACGATAATGGTGGTTCTCCAAGGGTTCTAGAGCGATACTGGACATCATTCCTGAAAGCCCGGCTGAACTGCTCTGTTCCAGGCGACTCATTTTTCTACTTTGACGTTCTGCAGTCCTTAACTAACGTCATGCAAATCAACCACAGGCCTGCTGTGCTGGGAGTCTTCACCACACAGGCCAACAGGTGACATCACCCTGAGAGCTCTTCTCAGCTCCTCTCCATTTCTCTTCCCTTCTTTATTTCTGTCCTCTTGTCTTCTTTTTTCTATATATTATAAAGCAGACTGAGGGCGGCACGGTGGCGTGGTGGGTAGCGCTGTCGCCTCACAGCGAGGAGGGCCTGGGTTTGATTCCCTGGCCGGGTGACTGGGGTCCTCTCTGTGTGGAGTTTGCATGTTCTCCCCGTGTCTGCGTGGGTTTCCTCCGGGTTCTCCGGTTTCCTCCCACAGTCCAAAGACATGCAGTCAGGCCAATTGGACATGCTAAATTGCCCCTAGGTGTGAGTGTGTGAGTGGCTGTTTGTGTCTGTCTGTCTGCCCTGCGATGGACTGGCGACCTGTCCAGGGTGTATCCTGCCTTCTGCCCGAAGACTGCTGGGATAGGCTCCAGCATCCCCCCGCGACCCTGACGGAGAAGCGGCTTAGAACATGGATGGATGGATGGATAAAGCAGACTGACTCATATACTATAATAGTTGTCATGTTCTTATATTATTACCATTGAAAAAAAGATTGTGTATAAAATAACTGCTCAGCACAGTTAGCTCATTGTCCCTCTGTCAAAGACACAATCTAATTAGTCCCTTGATTTAAAGAAGTTCCTCTTCCTTTCAGCATTACTGGCTCTGCTGTGTGTGCCTTCTACATGGATGACATTGAGCGAGTGTTTAATGGCAAGTTTAAAGAGCAGAAAACCAGCGAGTCAGCTTGGACCCCTGTACCTGACGAGCAGGTACCCAAGCCCAGGTGAGTTTACTGCTGGGTAACATTGTGTGGTTTCATATTCGATTTCCCTTGAAAACCTCAAAGGGTCCATATCATGAGAAAAATCTTGCTTTAGTAAATAAAAGAGTTTGATGCAATGTTTAAACAGTGCCAAAGTTTTAAAGTATACTGTACTCTCCCTAGTCTGCGCAGTCCATATTTGGAAAGAAAGATCCAAAAACAGCCCATTTAGATGTCAATACTTGAAAACATTTAAGTATGAGAGCCATACAGCTTACATTAGTTTAGCCACCCAAACACAGAGTTTTATTACTATAGGCAGTCTGTTGGATCCTAGAAAGAGATTGGACCATGGGGGCAAACATTTAAACCTTGTGCTGTTCCTGGATAGCAGAGAGCAAAAGTATCATTGCCACCTTTCAAAGGATCCAGGCTTCCAGAAGAGTGGCTGAAATTAATTTTTTTCCAGCGTCACTGAGGATTTAATTTCAGTTTGGATTTATATCATCAGTAACGATTACAAAAATAGCTTAATGGAACTCTATATGACCTCTAATATGAAGAAATAAGTATGATTATACAATTAAAAGTCTTTACAACATAGTTTGCCAAACTGCTTAAAAGCCTGGATGAGATTTATTTTTCTTGTTTTTATTGGATTTATGTTTTTATTTAAGCTGTTGATTGTTTTCTCACTGCATTTGTACTTGTTTGTGACTCTGATTTAAATAGAAATGAGCTTGTGATTGTTTTTTTTTTCTGAATTTAAGGAGAAGATTAGATTTGTGTTCAATGTGGGGAAAAATCTGATTTGGCTGTGTGTGTAAACAAAATCTTAGACTCCTAAAACTGATTGATCAGTCAGTTACGTTTGATTAGAAACAGGAACACACAGGTCCTCTGACTCTGATTTAATACTCCTTGCCCTCTTAACTTGCTACGTGGAACTCAGAACTTGGCTTGTCAGGCCTGAACTCAAAATATGTTATCTTGGCTTTGTGTTAGCTACAGAATATCTGAAAGGAAACCGGCAGCTTTGATTTAATATTGGATGGAAAAGCTGCTGGTATGTGTGTGTTTTCCAATGTTTTCCGTCCTGACTGTGTAGGAAAAGCAGAGGAAACAAAGATAAAGTTCTTTTTACAAAACAACTTTTTTTTAATACAAACCACCTCATGGACTTGACTTCAGCTGACTCACTGAACTTAACTGACTCACTTGTTTAGTCACTTATGTTTAGCAGACTTAAAAATTATATAGAAGAAGGCACTTAAGTAGCTTTTGGTGCTTCATAAGAGCAGTGCTTCACTTCAGTGATACTGTGTCCTTGTTTCATTTGAAAGGGCCAAGGGTTGGTCCAGGCTTAGACTTCTTAGAGTTCTTATTACTTAAAGATACTTTACATATACAATATTGTGCAGATGTTTTAGGTACCTTTTAGTCATGAAAAACACTAATATTAGAATAAATACAAAAACTTTTTAATAGAGTAAGTAGTGATTGTATGTCAATGTGGTCATTTAACCCTTTCCAAACCTTTCATTGTGGCATGTCAGTGTTATCTGTGATGACAATCCAACACTTGATTTGGCTAATCAGTACTTCATTATATGAAATCATGTCTGCTGGTGATGGAATGTAACAAATCCATGCGATGGCTGGGGGCATCCAGGAGACATCTGGAACCAAACTTTGCTATGGAAAAAAGATAGAAACAAGATATCAACCTTGTTCAAAAGAAATTCTTGTTAGTTTTACAGTATTTACACTTATTTATATTGATTGTATTGATAAATAGTGTTTTATAGTGTTAACCAGTAAAACACAAGCTAAGGGATAGCTCCTGTGTTTAAATGATGTAGAAAAAAATGGAGTTACTTGGTTGATTTGACAACAACAATATGTGACATGTTACATATAGTAATTAGAAATTGTTGTTGTCGAAAGAAAACCTTGGAGCTCAATTTTTTTTCTTAATAATTTGAAAATGCTGCTATTTGTACATTTCATGACAAATGGACCAACTGAAGTGGTCCAAAGTGACTTATAGTGGTCAAACTGAATATAAAATCTTATTAGATTAACATACACTGACCTGCCACTTTATTAGGTACAGTAAAAGTTTGGACCCACTTTTGCCTTCAGAACTGCCTTAATTCTTCATGGCATACTTTCAACAAAGTGTTGGAAACATTCCTCAGAGATTTTGGTTGGTTAGTTGAGTTACTGTTACCTTTCTATCATCTCGAACCAGTCTGCCCATTCTCCTCTGACCTCTCACATCAACAAGGCATTTTCGTCCACACAACTGCTGCTCACTGGATAGTTTCTCTTTTGCAGACCACTCTCTGTAAACCCTAGAGATGGTTGTGCATGAAAATCCCAGTAGATCAGCAGTTTCTGAAATACTCAGACCAGGCCATCTGGCACCAACATACCTAATAAAGTGGCCGGCAAGTGTACATTGAAAGTTAAGAATGTTTTTTCCGTCTCTAGTAAAGTTGTTTATTTAGAGTTTTGTTCTAACAGCAGCGATATGTAGTTATGTATGTAAATAAAGCATTTGGGACGTGGTATGACTCCATAGGGGTATTTCACAAAGCAGAATTTCTCAGTTAGGCAGATAACTTAAGGTCAAAGATTAGGACTGTCCAAAAAGCAAGTCCCTCAGCTCTTCCTGTTGAACAGGCTTGACTTTAGGCTTAATTTATCAGGCTAAACTGAGAAGTCCTGCTTTATGTAAACACCCCAAGTCTTGGCAACATGGAAAAAACAAACAAGTTTCTGTGTGTTTGTTTGCATTTCTACAGAAGGTGTTGAAGGTAATGCTGTGTGTTTGTGCCTGTAGGCCAGGTTCCTGTGCTGGAGACGGCTCTGCTGCTGCCTACAAGTCCTCCACAACCTTCCCTGATGAAACTCTCACCTTCATCAAGTCGTATCCGCTAATGGACGAGGCTGTACCCTCTGTCAATGACCGGCCATGCTTCACACGCACCACCAGCAGGTATACACATACACACACACATAAACAAATTTGCTGGCAATACACCACATTCAACCATGGCACGTCACAGCCAATCTGACAACTGACAGGCTGCTTGAGCAAGTTGTAGAACGCCTGCTGGGCATAAGCACTCTCTCTCCATCACATCTGTCTCTCTCACTTTTTTTCAAACTCTTTCTCTCCTCTTCCTCTGTCGCTTTCCCTCTCTCTGTCTCTCTTTCTCTCTCTCTCTCTCTCGCGCTCTGTTGCTCATTCTCTCGATCGCATCTGTCTCTGTCTCCCTGGAGAAACACCACGTCTAACCACTACTCAAGAGTAAACACAAACACCTGCGCTGTTTAATGTCATTTGATGCAGTGACAGCTCTGTTGGTTGTTTGCTAAATGAGTGAATTTTCTGTCTGCAGGTTTAAGTTGACCCAGATAGCGGTGGATACAGCCGCTGGGCCATATAAGAACCACACCGTTCTGTTCCTAGGCTCAGAGAACGGACGGGTTCTGAAGGTCCTGGCTAGTACTCACCCTAACTCCACCTTCAGCAGCCAGTTATTGGAGGACATTGACGTATACAACCCAATGAAGTGAGCGCCGTCTTTTTCACTCTCACACTCCTCATGCACCTTTTGCAAGTGACAAAAATGTGTTAAATGAAGTGTCTGCACATTTTTGCTACTGGTGGTAGCTGACTTGCAGTGCTACAAGTATGCAAAAAAGTGTAAAATATTAAGTTTTGCTTTTTGTGGTTGGCATGTTGTCTTCAAGAATTACATGTGTATCACAAATTGTTTACATATGTGCTTTTGTTTGGCTTCCCTTCACTTTTCCATAGCTAATTGTTAAGCATACACATGAACATAATCTACAATATTCCATTAATTCAGTGCAAATTTAAATATTCTGTATGGTTCAGCTAATTGCCACGGTAAACATTCTTCAAAAATGATAGTGCAGCGCTGATGCAGTGGCTATCATAATGCAAGAAACTACTGAATAGTTTGGTAATATTTTGACTTTCATCTAAACACACTCAGAGAAACACTGGATGTTAATAGTGTTATGAGGCTCTCTGTGTGAGAAAAAAATATTATTAATGAGGGTAGTGATAATACCAGTTTGCAAGCACATCTAAGGAATTCATCATCTAGCTCAGTATGCAGAGGAAAGGGTCCATTACTTCAACCAGCTCACAAAATTGACAAACTGATACCCTTCTTCTGAATGAGCTCATCCATTTTACTCTCTCAATCTACATTTCCTTGTTTCATTTGCATGAACACTAAAAATCTTAACTTTCCAGTAGAATTCAGACTATGTATGTGTGTAGTTAATTAGCTGATATTCTGTTTGCATATCCTGTAATTAAATGTAAATCTTTTGTATTGTATACATTTTTGAGCTAGCCATATATTATCACTAAAAGTGAATGGTTAAATAAAAGTGAAGTATTAAAAAAAATGTGTGTGTGTGTGTGTGTGTGTGTGTATATATATATATATATATATATATATATATATATATATAAATTTAAAATACATCTCTTGGCAGTAATATCAGTTATCAGGCCAAAGCTAAGGCCCTTCACCACCATTCCCACCATGGCATGCATGTCACTGATTGTGATTCTGCCTCTGGCAGGTGTAATGTACGCGGGGAGGACCGGAGGATTCTGGGCCTGGAGTTGGATAAGGACCATCACGCTCTGTTTGTGGCCTTCTCCAGTTGTGTGGTGCGTGTGCCTCTGAGCCGCTGTGCTGACTATGGAACCTGCAAGAAGTGAGTAACACTTCACTCATACACTTCTCTGTGACAGGTATAAGATGATCTGGTGTTAAAGTTCTCACATTGTTTTACCCCTTCAGTCTGAAAAAGCAGTCTGAACTGAAAAAGTGTGAATGGGTAGGCTAAACTACTATAAGCTGAATAGGCAGGTGTATGTAGATTTAATGTGTAAATATGTACTGACTTCACAAAACACAGTGAATTTAAAATGTGTTTACATACATATGGACTAAATGTCAGCACGTTTTAAGATTTAACAGGGTTTATATAACACTTCAAACTCTCTTCCAGTTTTTATCAAAAAAGTGAGGAAAATTTTATTGTAAAAGATATGGGCCCAGACGAAACAACTCAATAATAAGCCTTTAATGACCTGCATTCAACTTTTATCATGCATCAAACAGTTAAGGTAGGAATATTGCTTCCAGTTTTTAGTGATAGAAAACTTGGCAGCACATAAGAAACTCCAGTTCCACATGATGGTACATTTTATTGTGCCTTTCATCAAGACATCAAGGGTTAAGGTGGTTTAAAGGCTGGGGGCGGTCCACTGCAGGTGAAAAATGATATGAACGGATACCCCTTGAATATGTAATGACCATCTGTATTCTGCCATCATCTTCAAAATAATTAAAAGTTCCAAAACACCAAGAATTGGGCAGAACTGTAATGCAACTTTAAGCTAGACAATATGACAAGGAGAGCAAAATTACCTTTAAGATATTACATAAAAATCCTTGTACGCACAGGTTTTGGTAGTATTTTTAAAATATAGCACTGTTGAATATTGTTAAATATCATGCATCATGAACATTTCTTGAAGAGTTTTTTTTCCATGCTGTAAAAAGCACATAAAAACAAAACGTTTTTTCAAGTTAAAGTTACTTCAAGTGTGTCTTGTTGTTTTTTGAGTGTGTGGGGGTGTGGGCCACTCTTCTGCATAGGGTATAAGGCAGTGATCCATCTGTGAAGATGTATGACTAACAGCCTGTTAGGCAAGATAGAGTTAATACTCAAAGTTTGTTTTTCACATTGATTATACTTTATATATGTGATATGGTTCCGTACTGGTTGTAGTTCTACTTTCCTTTTTATTTATTCATTTTTTAAAGTAGTCAGCCAGTGGTGTAACAGAGGAAAAAAAAAACATTTTAAAGAATATAAAAATATCCCCCTTGATGTATTATAGATGCTTTTTCCTCCAGGTCTATAGGAAAGTCTAAGGGCAAGAAGTGCTGTGTTTTTGCAAAGACAAGCACTTAAATTTAAACGCAGATGCAGTTTTAAAGGCATAAAGCTACACCATATGCCCGTGTGCAGAAGAGTGCCTGCAGGCCGTTGTGCAGCTGCTGTCTCAGTGCTTAGTGATGGGAACGGGGACGTGTTTCCTCCACAGCATGATAAACTTCCCTCTCCACCAGCACGCCACTGGCCAAACTGCACTTACACTCAAATAGAAACCATCTGATTGGCTAAGGGCCAGTAATGACCAGAGCAGAGAGACGGTGATTTATTTATTTATTTTTCTCTTTTGCCTATAAGTAGTGGACAAGAAAGCTGATAGGCCCTGTTTCACTTTTATAGCAGACCCTAAATCCTATCATGGCATTTAGCTAAAATAGCCAAGAATCTGGTGCACCTTAGCTGGGATTATGGCCTGGTAATCACCATTAACTCCAGCCTGGACACAATTTTTTTTCACAAATACGTCTCCTTATAGTTTAGTCTGCTCAAACTGTTGGTCCTAAAGGGCCCACATCAGATAAAACTGATTTTTCATTGCTTTATTACGTATATAAGCGTTGTTCAGAATATGTAGTTCACCCATAAAGGCTAAATGGTCCATATATGAAAATTAAGCTGCAGAAACGTATTTGAGTTATTGTTTTTGTGATCTCATGAACCCAGTGCATTTACATATTGCCTTTTCAGCTCTACCCCTTCATGTTGAAGCTATTATACTGTGTTCACATATTTGTGTTAAAGAAATCATTATTATGGGTCTAATATCAGTATAGGATTGACAGTGACAAGAAGCCACGCAAACATTGGCATGGTGACAGCATTAGCAGCAAAAGTAGATGACAATCAGAGAAGAGCTTTAGCAGTATAAATAGTTTATTTAAGGTTTAGTAAAGTAAAGGCATATCTGCGCTTGCTTATTTATTTATTTATTTATTTATTGGGGTGTAGTACTGGGATAATCTAGTATTCAAGAATGACAGGTGTTTGTCGTCCATGACTATCCTAAAAATTGACATATGATGTATTAAGTTTCAGAAAATTGAACTCTTGATAACAAACTCAATATTGCATTTTTTTAATGGATATGCAAGTGAAAATTCTGACATCACCACTGGCAATGTTCCACTAACCATGTGGTCCATAGAACATTGCCAGTGGTGGTGGCAGAAATTTCCATTGCAGAATCATTGAAAACAATGGAATATACGGTTTGCTGTCATCCTCACCAACATGGACTGGACTGTTTTTTGAATGAAGGGAAATGTATATCAGAGGCACATTAACAATCAGCCTATTAAATTATAAAGGGTAAAGAGAGGTAGGGAAATGGGAAATGATCATGTGAAAATTGTCACTAGTGAAAAAGTAGATGTCACAGAAGAACTAAAATGGGAAAAAACGGGATATGAGCCCTTTAACTACTTCACCCATCTCCCTCAAAGCTATTTGGCACATCAGCCTCTGGAGAGAGTGCTCAGGACATTCACTGTTCAGGCAGCACCATTGTGTGAGAGAGAAATGTCCCCCCTTCTTCATTTTAAGATCTGGATTATTTTAGCATGCCTCGCTGAAATGGGGTGCCTTTATTAGATATTCTGCACTGTAAGTAGAAGCAGCTGCATTTCTGTTAGGCACTATGCCTTTGTTTCTCTCACTTAGAGATAAAATGGGGATGCATTTGTACTTAATTATGCATTAATTAAACAGATTGTAAATGTAAATTGTAAATGATATCCGTAGCATAGGACTGCAGTGCATGGGGAAAAAATTAAAAGCTAAATAGCCATCCCCAAATCCGCAGTGATGTAAAGATGGCGCCTCAATGCAGAGCTGCACTACATGTTGATCCACTCCACTACGTGAAGCATAATGTCTGCAGCGACTAAACAGTCAAACCACTGTACTAAAACTGTACTAAAAAAGACAAGTGTTTTACTGAACAAGGCGTTTGTCAGTGGTGTTTATACTCGTTTGTCTCAGTGTGATTTAATAGTATGTAAATGTTAAAGCAATTGTTTGGAAAGTTAGGAAGAGTAGAGCGGTCGGGAACAGAAGATGAGCAGCAGAAGAGCAGTTCTCCATCACTGGAACAGAAGGAGACATTGTGTTAGTGTAGTTTGTTTTTTCAGGCTCTTTCATTTTGTTTCTCTCTGTCACTCACCCTCCGACTCACTCACTCACTTTCAGTCTCTCACACACAAACCACACAATGGAGATAATACACACACAGTTTCCCTATTCCACTCTCTTCATCTCACATCTCTCTCTTTCCTTCTCCCTACACTCCACTCTTTTTTACTGTGGCTGTCTCATCACCTTACCCATGTCACCCACTCCCAGTGGGCTTCTGGCAGGCGTAGCACACCTATCAATCATGTACACATGTTCATGCTCTCTCTCTCTCTCTCTCTCTCTCTCTCTCTCACTCACACAGTGTGTGTGTATAGTCTGGTTTTCTCTTTCTTTCTTTTGTGCTCTCTCTTTCTGTCATTTTCTCTCATTGTCTTATTTATTTCTCTCTTTCTTTCCATTTTTCCTTTTCTCTCTTTCTCTTTCCTTTTATCTTTTGTCTCTCTCTTTCTTTCTCTCTTTTTCTTTCTGTTTTTTATTTCTCTTGTCTTTTTCTCTATTTCCTCTATTCTCTCTCACTATTTATTTCTCTCCATTTCTCTCTCTCTTCCTCTTTCTTTCTAACTCTGTCTCTCTTTCCCTGACTTTCTCTGTCTTTTCTTTCTTTCTTTCTTTCTTTCTTTCTTTCTTTCTTTCTTTCTTTCTTTCTTTCTTTCTTTCTTTCTTTCTTTCTCTGTCTCTGTCTCTATCGGTCTGACCAGTCATTCTCTACTGCTTTGTTATGGTGATTCTGTGGCTGGCTGTCGTCTCTGATTTGTCACATATACAGTCTCTGTCCATTATTGAGATGGTGCGGTGAAGATGGTGAAGGAAAGTTTGAGGGAAGGGACACAGACTCTCTTCAGCACATCTGGTGTGAGTTAACTGTGTTTTTTCTGTGTGTGTGTGTGTGTGTGTGTGTGTGTGTGTGTGTGTGTGTGTGTGTGTGTGTGTGTGTGTGTGTGTGTGTGTGTGTGTTTTAGGAGCTGTCTGTCCTCACGAGACCCCTACTGTATCTGGCTGAGGAGCGGAAGCTGTGCCACAGTGGCGCCAGGACTAAAGTGAGTTACAGTTGCACCACACAGAGTCCTTCTGTTCATCACTCAGTTAGAAACAAATGACAATGAATTACCGCATGCACTTCATTAACCCTTATAGAAGTCTAAAGTTACTGTGTCAGTTTGCTATACCTTCAACTTAAATTACATTATTGGTATATAATTGCAAAATGACATAACTAATTGCATAATTAGTTACTTACATTCCACATTATTCACTTTTTACATCGAAGCAATGACTAAAACACAGAAGATATGTAAATTACATTTTTTCCCTCTGCAATACAAGATGGAACAACAGTTTCTCATGAAATTCATCTTCAACCCAGTTGTACTTCTAGAAATGTCTCTCAAAGTAAGAACATTAAGACTCAGTTGTACTCTTAAGAACATGTACGAATATGAAATAGACCTGTAATAATGGGAGGCTTGAGGTGGTATGATGAAAGTTCAAGTCAGGATTATTAGGTCTTTTCCAATAATTGTGGTTACAGATCACAACAGGGGTCAGGAAACAGGCAGACAAGGTGAACACAGAGCAATCCATTTCTAAATCAGTAAACAAGATAAGGTCAAATGAAAAAAGAATGACAACTAAAAAGTGCAGAACACAGGGAAACTATAAAAGAGGCAAAATTAGCTCATAACAGAGAAATCTTAACACGGGTAGAACTTTGAATTGCAGCTAGATTGCAGACAAAATTTTGCATAGAGTGCAAACAGAAATGAGCTATGTATAGACACACATAATAAGACACAGGTGACAACAGTGACGAGAGATGGAAGATTCTAGACAGGGATAGGGTGGAGACAGTCGTTCGAAAAAACCCTCAGGTGGGGACTCTGTGACAAGTATATAAATAAAACATGAAATTTCCTTGTAATAGAAAGTGATTCATTGAATTAATTTCAGTGTGAAAATATGTCAGTGTGTGTGTTGTGAGTTTACTGGAAAAGTGCTGGGTCCTGTTTTCATCTGGTGCTACTGAGTGTGCCATGCACTGCTGCATGCTTTTGCATTTTTTTTAATTCACTTAATCTGAAAATAATATGCTATATTTAATCAATATTAATTGTATACCAACAACTCGTGTAATTTAGATCTCCTGCTCCATGCTTGTCAAAACATTGTGGAGCCGACCCGCACAGCCATCCATCTTGTTTGTGCAAAAGTGGCAAGCACGCCTCCCCTCAGCAGACTAAAGGAAATTAAAGGGCGTGAGCCATGCCTTCACCTAGCAGGTGCAGAAGCAGGGTTATTGATTACACCTAGGCTCATGTCATTTATTTATCTAAACCTGTGTGACACACAGTCTTATTGACCAACCAGCATCTCTCAACACAGCCATTTGATGAAAGAGAAAGCCGGATCAATCTCTTTGTCTTTCTCTTTCTTTCTCTCTTTGTCTCTTGCTCTCTGTACACTTACATGGAATTGAAAGTAATGTTCAGCTCTATGGCTTTCAGCCACCTCGTCTGTGTATGCCAAACTCACAGCACCTCAGAGTGCAAGAGCAAGCAAAGAGAGTGTGCTGTCAGCTGTTAGCGCTACCACCCACCAGGCCTTTAGCAGTTTTGTCCCGCCGAAACATGGCTGCTACTCTAAATCACTTTGAGTGATTATTTTCTCATCCAAACTTTGGCCGTAAATTGCAGTGCAGTGTTAGTGGCAGCACGTGGTAGGCGCAGGTATGTTGTCCAAATGTGAGTATTGATCTCTTTAAAAAGAGCCAGAGAGTTATTGCCTCTGCGTCACATGACCACTCATGTTTCATATTTACTGTAGGCCTCTTTGGCTTGCTACTAATAGAATGTGTGGAATGGATTAATGTAAGTTCCATAAAGTCACTGACATACGGCCTCTGCAAAGTTCTAACTCAACAGCTTATTGACCTTGTTTGTGGAAAAATCGGTCCAGTGTGCAATATTGATCTATTGTAGTCGTAGGTGTTTGTGTTTCCATTGGGATTAACATGCACGCATGCTCCCAAGTATATGTCCTAGGAGCTGGTCTGCTATAATGAAGTTGGTCATATGTGGTTGAAAGCCTTGGATAACAGTATCTCAATTTGAGCTCATCTTGAGTTCACAATGAGTTCTCATTTCTGAATTGTCTTTGATGTTTGCAACAGACACAATTGCAAGGCCCACAACATAATGCTGCTCTGTTGTGCATAGTAATTTGTATGTCATGAGAAAATGAGTGATGGGACTGCCGACCACTTGGAAAGTTGGCAATTGGTGAACACTGGGTTGTGCATGAGTGTTTCCAGACAGACTGGTGGCCATGCTAGTGGTCATTTTTCAGTGTTAGCAGGAAAGTGGTAAAGATGGGACAGTTCCTGATTGATATAACACAGTTTTATGTGTTCCCAGTGTAGCTCAGCTCTTACAAGCTGAACTTATTATTTGCCCTCAAGGTCTACAAATGTATTAGATCAAGCTATGATAGGGCTCTCTGCTAGGTTATAAATCCTATCAGTTTCTCTCTTTGTATTGGTTTATATCAGTTTGTCTGTTCGCATATTTTGTAAGTTGTTTTGAACAAGAGTAGTGCTGAGTGGTAATGATAGAATTCAGTATCACAGTATCTTGCAAATATGTCATGGTCAGTATCACAATATCAGATGATATTGAAGTTTGCATATATATAAAATGAATGAACCCATGCTTCTTGACTCTGCAATAAAAGAATATCCTACAAATCTGACTTAGTTTGTTTTCACCAGACTTTTGTTCATTTTAGTGTTTTGTTCTGTTTTCTTCTCTGTGTAGACATTATCCAGACAGATCAGATTTCCAGGAAGGAAACCATTACTGTATTACAAGTTACTAAAACTGTTTGTTTAGTTTTGTGTGTTTTGAACTGTATTTCAAAACAATCTTAAGTGCCCAGCTAGAGATGGCAAATCAGTATCGGGGAGTTTCAGTGTCGGATTGATAGAAGAAAAAAAGAATGAATCTGATCAAATGCAGAAACACTGTGTGATGTGATTTTGTTGGCTGTAGTTGTTGTGTAGTTTTACCATAATTGCCTACTTTTAGATGTTATTAATTGAAGCATTTCAGTTAAAATAGCTCATTTTAAAGCTTGGTAGTTTTAAAGAAAAAGATCAGATCTGTACTGGTATCAGCAAGTACTCAAGCTTTTAGTATTTGTTTTGGTATCATCAAAGAAAAAGTGATTTGATACCAAAAGTTTTGGTAACCATTTTACAATAAGACTACCCTTATAAAGGGTTTATGAGTGGTTTAAATGCTGTTTTTAGGGGTTATAAATAATGTTATAAACACCTTAAAATTATTATAACGCAGGAATCAAAGAGAAACACTGGCCTATTACTTTTTGGCCTATTAGTCATTCATATATATGCTGTTAAACCTTTAACCTTTTCTGTCAGTACTGAAACACTGGTATAGAGGATATATGGCCCAGCACCAGTGTCCTGCTCAGCCCAGAGCTGTTCAGTGCTGAAGAATAGAGGAAATGGTTCAGCTTCACTCTCTTTGCTCACTGACATCTGGGCAATTGATGTCGGTGACTGTTGTCTAAAGTGTTCTTTAACAATGTCAGTGGACAGAAGTATAGAATGGCCTCTCTTTTGTAATCTTTGTTGGTTAAAGGGTACATACATTGTAAAACTGTGTTCCTTTTTTTTTGTGACCAGTACAGTTATGCAGGTTCTAATACACACAGCAAGTGATGATGCTACACCAGTTCTTTACTTTAGGGAATGAGGTTAAAACATGTTTAGTGCTTTGCCTGTTTCTGTATCAGTTGTATGATAGCTTGGCCTACAACTCTTTGATCAGAGTGTTGGAGCTAAAGTCACAAGTGTGATGTTTCTATGCTTTGCCATGGTTTTCTGTATGTTCTTACTGTATGTTCTGATCCACTGATTTCTGAACCACAACCAGTCTGAGCTGAAGCGAGCTCTTCATCGACAATCTCCTAAAGATAGGGGCTTATAGCATCAGACACAGTGGTTTTTATGTGGGTTTGGGTGTTTGAACACCTTTGGCACCTGCTGAGCTGTGACACTGGGTCTCAGAATCCAAGGCTGAGTTCAGCTGTAGCACTGCAACATTGTCATGGATATAAAAAAAGATTTGGGGATTGTTGGCAAAAGTGAGCTCATCCACCACTTGAAGGCTGCATATTCTTTAAAATGTTTTGTTCCACTGCCAAACAAAACAGCTCTAAATATGAGCACAATGTAGGTGTAGACGTGAATAGAAACCTATAAGCTTGTGTTCTATAGCTTTCGTTGCAGGAGGTTGTGCTGTTCGCCCTCTTTCCTTTTGTGATTTTTCTCACTGTTTCCGCTGTCTTAAAACTCACTCTCATTCCAGAGCAGTTTGTTCTTGGCAGGATCTGTGTGTCTGTGTGTCTGTGTGTCTGTGTGTCTGTGTGTCTGTGTGTCTGTGTGTCTGTGTGTGTGTGTGTGTGTGTGTGTGTGTGTGTGTGTGTGTGCGCGCACGCGTTTGGCAGACACGTATGCAAAAACGGTGAAGAACATACTTACATCAGATCCATGCTTTTTGTGGTATTGTGCATGTACATGTTTAGCTGCCAAGCTGTCATATCATAAGTGAATGTCATTTCTTATTTTCTCTCACTGTCTCTCTCTCTCTTGCTCTCTCCCCCTCTTTCTCACTCTCTCTTGCTCTCTCTCGCTCTCTCGCTCTCTCTGTGGTTAATGGAAATGAGGAGTCTCAACTGTGTCAGGAAAAGAGGGGACAGAATTTTGAGTGTGGGATAAGTGACTGGGATTGACCCTTGTGAAAGCTACTGAAATGTAGTGTTACTTCTGTACAATATGCATTACAGTGATTTTAAAGCCTTTAAAGGGAATTCCACCAATTTTTCAACATTTTTCCATAATTCATAAGTCATTTAGATGTCAGTAAAGTCATTCAGAGGGGTTTGTGAAATTATATGTGATGTTGATAATGATATAATTGTGGTACATTTTCAAAATATATGCAAATTTTGCTTTACAGCACCTTATATGTACCTCTCTACCATTACTGGATTTAAGCTTTTTTTGGCGTAGAAATGGTACATAAAGCCTATGCTTTTCCAGCAGACAGTACCAAAAGGCTCGGCCTAATTGAGATGCTAGAGTGTCTGCCGTTTGTGTAGACTGAGCTGGAGGTTTAAGAAGTACGCTTGAGTCAATAGACCTAAGAGATGAATCCGGATGTACAGTAAATTGAGGCATGAATCACAGCAACTGGCGTTGCCAGTGTTCGAATCACAGCAATTGCCATCCTAGCATCTGTTCCTGCAGCAAACAGAGACTTTGAAACAGCAACTGTGCCTGTACATTATAGAGCACCCTACTTGATCATTTTCTTAGTGGTGTAGATTGCCTCTTCAGTAACCTCTGTTCTTTTGCACCTTTCATCAGACTTCCTATAGCAATGTTCCTGTGTTTCCTTTATCTGCTCACAGTGTTTTCTCTGGGTAGGACAACACCTTGTATCTCTTATTAAAGCAAGCAGCCATGTATGCGTGGGTGTTTAATATGCTGCCTCTAGTGATGCTGTAATTCTGCCTCTTTTCTATGTTCAGTAACCCACCTCTAGTTTTAAACTCACAGTTCTGGGGCTTTTTGGCTGGGGCTCTTATGGTGTGCTCGTACGTGACTGCTCAAGACAAAATGCAGCTAATCAGCAGCGGCTCTGGAAAAGTGAATATCTCTTGATGTCTATAATGGACAATTAGGTATGATGATGAGGGCTGTGTGCTATTCTCTCTCTTAAGGCTGCAGCTATGGAGCTGTCCACTGTCAGGCAGTGTAGTCCAGTGGACTGCATGTATTTTTCAGAATTTCAATGGCAATTCTAAGAGAAAGTGTGCCAGTAACACATTGATGTTGGTATTAGGCCTATATATATATCATAATTTTTATATCATAATTGTATTTTCCAGAGTATAAATACACATGAACAAATGCCACGAATTGCTTTAATAGTGTGAAACTTACTGCAGGGGGATGCAACAGCTAAATTGCAGAGCTCAAATCATTTATGGTTATTGAATTGAAAAACACAAGATGACAGCAAACATGTTAATTGCAAATTGTGCAATATCAAAACACCAAAGACTTTAAGGCAAGCAGTTAGATAAAGTGAAAGTTGTACCAGTAACACTATCAAACATTGCTAAGTACTGGAACAGCCTTAATCAAATGAGAGGTCTTTTTGAGTGTGGCACTATGTGTTAATATTTTGAAGGACAGGAGATTTCCTTTCTGATCTATAGTGCTGTACAGTCAATAGGATAATGTTCCACTAAGCAGGGTGCCACTGTGTAATTTTGAAAGTGCCAGAAATCGAACTGCTTACATTGATTTACACCGGCGCATGTTACACAATGCTTTATTGTAAAGATTTCATTCATTTTTCTCAATTAATGCAATCAATTAACATTGCCAGTCCTGTGTGCATGTGTGAGAATATGCCTAAACTCTCAGAAAATCTGCACCTTTCAGGGTGCATGCATTGTCACAGAGGTGCGATCTTCAATGATTTGCTTCAGCACCTTAGCTAGGGGCCATAGTTGTACCATATTCTGTTGCAGTTACATCTTTGTTACATCAACTGTTTTTCAGTGTAATTTAAACTCCATACCCACTGTTTTGACTCCAGTTTTTCTATTTAAGCCCTTCAGTTATGAAAAGGTCCATATGCACGTTTAAGATGTGCATTTGGACCTTAAGGACCATGCTGCACCTTTAAGGGGGTGTATACATTGTTTGTACCTTGGAATTAAAATTTACCTGGATGGTACTTTTTTCCTGATAGGGTATATTGAAACATTCATAATTAGAACTAATTTATCAGATTGTGGTTGTCATTTGCAGGTAATAATTCTCAAAAGCCAGAATGAAAGCTTTTCTTTTTTTTAGCAAGCAGCAAACTCTCAGAAACGCATTCTGATGAAGCACAGCTGTTCTCACCTCCTGACAAATGCACTGTGACCAGGTTGTAATAATCACTGTTAATTGCGATTAATAATCACAATCACAATACCATACACAGTAATTGCACTTGTAATTTTCATAATAGTCTCTCATGCATGTGTTCCTGCCTCTAATTGTGGCTAATTTTTGTAGAGCATTTCTTTTCTCTTTCTGCCGCCATGGAAAGACCATGGCTTCTGCAGCATGGTGGATGCCACCTTGCCTCAATTTTTCATTTGCCGCTCATTCGCCCAGCCGCCGCTGTCAAGAGCGCCAGCCTTGATGAGACAGCAAACAAATTGCATTTCCCTTTTAGTGTTATTCAAGCCCAGGCAGAGAGACAGCAGGACTGCTTCCCTGGACTTGACAGCACGGGCAATTAGAGGAACGAGGAGAGAAAGGGATGACGCAGGTACTAACTTTGTCCCTTTCTTCTCTTTCTTCTCTTTCTTCTCTTTCTTTCTTTCTTTCTCGCTCTCTCAGGTCTGGCTTTGAGCAGGATGTGGAGACGGGCTACCCTCAGTACCCAGACAGCTGCCATGGTGAGCATAAGACAGCCAAAAAGTGTCCTTGCATTTTCATTTGTCATTTGGTCTTTATACAAACCTAGTCTGAGGAAATGAGCTCAGAGGTCCTTTAAAGTCTAGAGTTGTCATTTTCATTTTGATAGACTGTGTAAATGTAATAACTAAGGGAGTAATAAGTTCAAAACAGTATGGAAAAGGCTTGAAACAGTGTGTTGAAATATAAATATAAAACTGATCAAAAGTAGGCATCTGGGTCCATCCTCAAATGACTGGGCTTGTTTCTGAAGTCACTACAGTTTCTAGGGATTGCAATTTTGGAGACATTTTTTTTTCTGAATCTGAGAATTGTTACAGTTCTAGCCCTGAATTATACATGCTTTAGGTGTATCAATGGCTTTTTGTCTGCATTAACAACTTTTTCAGTTTGTTTAATGTAAAAAAACATGACAAAACTTTCACAATTTTTTTCTATCTGCACATACGAGAATATATTCTACAAATATAAATGTGGTATCAGCTGAAAGCTTATATTCTGCAATTCTGACAGTTTCCCCACTTGTTTCCATAAGCTACATCACAAAGTGGTTTCATCTAGGCTTTTACAGAATGACTCATTGAAATCATGTATTTTTTTCTCTCTTAATCATAGATGTCTTGGCAACTACACGAAAGCAGAACACTGCAGTGGATTCAGCCTATGGTCAGTAGCTTCTTTTCCCTATTGTGCTTAAAATCACCAAAGTCATCATCTCTCCATTCATAACTTGAGTTCATCAGTTGCTCTGTGCTCCTGCCTTTTATGTATCACTCTCTCATCCAGAACGTCTTTGAAAACTTGTATATGTACTTTAACTCCATTCATTCATTGAAAAGATGTTTTGTTGCTTATATTATTCAAATAGTGGGTTCACATTGCTAGTACATTTCTTATTTTGTTGGCTGGCCTTGCTGTGTGAATTGCGCAAATGGCAGATGTATTACAGCATATTGCTCTTGTATGAGGCAATTTTCTCATGCACACACATTACAGAGTGTAATTCAATCCATCCTGCTGTTGTTTCTGAACCCCCTATACCCCCCCACCTCTGGTCTCACATCAAGCCTGAGAGATGCTTTCACACAGGTATAGTATGCTGCCACTCCAGATCAATCTCCACTGATATAGACACAGGCATCAAAGAATTTAGGGCCTGTAGTAAGTAGGGCCCGCCAGAAAAACAAAAAATATGTTACTGATACTTATTTTAAATAGTTAAAAATTGTGAAATTAACAGCCAGTGTATTTTTGCTGACTAAGATGCAGTTGTAATACAGTGGGTAATACGCTGTCCTCCATGCAGCAGACTGGGGTTCAGTTCCTCACCTGGGCAAGACTCTTAATGCTGCGTTTGTCTACCTCACTAACATGATTAAACGTAGAAGTCGATCTGGATACTGAATGCATAAATGTTATGTGATTTTCACTTGTCAGCTGTAAATGGTCTAATATGTTCAGTTTGATTTCTTAAATTCAGATAAAACAGCAGAAACCCACCATTCATAAAATATTATTCTATATTAAATTAACGTATTAACAAGAATGGAAGAGTGTATTTTGCATCAGACAGTAATCAGTTGATACAGTGTGCTGTGTGTGTGTGTGTGTGTGTTGGCTTTGTTTTAGCGGTTTAGACAGGTCAGCAGTGTGAGTCAGCGCTCAAAGCTGTTGTACTGAAACACATCAACAGCACATTCTGACAAAGAGACAGAGCTGCTGTAGTCTGTCTGTCTGCTTGCTTAACTCCATTCAGTGCAGCACACATCTCAGCCCCCCCCCCCGCCAACCCACACACACACACATCCCCTGTGGACAACCAAAATTACTCACTGCAGCAGTTGCCCTAGTGCTAACAGTGGTGCAGTATGTGGCGTATTCACACTTAAAGGGTGGGCTATATGACAAAAAATATAACAGTACAAACTTGAAGACATTTATGACAAGTTAGTACAGACAACATGCACAAGCAAAGCTTTAAAACAGTTCACATTTTAAAAAGTCTACATTGCAAAAAATTGTATTTAAGAATAAACAAGATAGAACCAAACAACTAGTAAAATAAATGTATGAAATACAACCTGATTCCAACTTCTAACTAATCACTTTCTGTTTTCATTAGTAAATTCTGTTTGACATGTATTAAATTGAAAATGATACAAAAACACAATGTTAAATTTTACCCTATGAATTCCATTGCTTTTTGTAAATATACACTCATTCCAGTTTTGATGCCTGTAAAACGTTCCAAAAAAAGTTGGGAAAGGAGCATGTTTACAACTGTTTAATCTCCTTTCCATTTAGCAATACTTAATAAATGTTTTAGGACTGAAGACACAAACTGATCCAGTTTTGAAAAGTGAGTGAGTTTTTGGCATTCTTCTGTTAGATAAGTCAGCTGTGCAAGAGTACAGGGCCTTTGTTGTCGTGTGTAGACACATTTTCAATGGGAGACTTTCAATCAGAGGTTTTAGACTGCAGGCAGGCCAGTCTAGCACCTGCACTCTCTGATGACATAGCTATATTGTTGTATTACATGCAGAATGTGGTGTAGTTGTGTTGAAATAAGGGCAGGTGTCCCTGAAAAAGACAGTCTCAGAGTTTGACCAGGAGACCACAATGTCCATTATTTCCATAAACAATCTGAAAGATTGACTTATCAGACCACAATGCAGGTTTCCACTGGGCACCAGTCCATTTCAAATGAGCTTGAGCACAGAAATGTCGGCAGTGTTTCTGAACGTTGCTGACCGATGACTTTCTCTATGTATTTGTAGATGCAGTGATGGACAGTGTATATTCTGACAACTGTTCAACAACTCAAAGAATTGTTGATTCATGATATTATGTGATATTCTATGATATCTATTAGAGGAGTAAACCAGTTTGTAATGCAGTGCCATCTGAAGTGTCAAAAGCTTCTGGATTCCCTAAATCCTTTGTTGATATAATACACTGTAGAGGGTGAAATAGCTAAAATCCTTGCAATCCCTAGCTTTTGAATGTTATTTTTAAACTCTTGGATTTTTTACTAACACATTTCTGTCAAAGTGGCAAGCCTCAACCCATTCTTGCTCATAAAGGACTTGGCCTTTCCTAGATGTTCCTATGTTCAAGCATCACCTGTTTAAGGTGTGTTTTTCTGTCTCTAGTCATAAATTGCCTTTTCCAATGGAACATGTTACAGGCATCATTTTCAGAATGAGTGTATATTTACAAACAACAAATTAAGTAGATAGGGTAAATTACATAGCTTGTCCTGGTATTATTTTTGCAGAGTTATGAATCACTACTTTTAGTATTTATTTGCATTTGTTTTATTTGGTTTCTTTAATAATGGCTTAATAGGCTGACATCCAGTCAGCTGTTTATTGCTGTGCAGTTTATACAGTTATTATGTATTAGGTGTTGTACACATGCTCTTTATAATGGATCTAAATCTGTCCTTTTCTGTAATACTGTTCTGGAAGTACACATACTGGGTACACAGTATGGCAGCATTTATTGTTATGCTGATAAATGACATCACATTATATATCATATAGTACTGTACACATCACATCATAGTATACATTTATTGATAAATATCATCAGTACTTAAAGAGCACGAACCAACTGCATGTTACATTACAAAGGGACCATAATTATCCCCATAATTAGCCGAGCACTGAATATTGTGCAGTGTAGTATATGAAACACTAAATAAAATTCTTGTATGTAGAGTTTTCGACTACATGTGATGCTGGGTGTCTGTTTCATCTTATCACACTTCAGAACAACTAATTGTTCTGAATTGTGATTCACACTGTATATCATGAAAGTGTCTTTCAATATATTTTTGCCCCATTGCCCATCTCTAACTGACCATTACCAGCATATACTCAGAAAAGCATATTGTGATCACAATACTGATAACATATGGCCATATTGCCCACCCTTACTCACATGTTTATCTATTTGCAAAGAACACCATGGCACAGCATCCATGGAACCCATCACAGTCAGTCAGTAAATGACACAAAGGACGAGACTCTTCAGAAGACAAGTGTGTGACTGCTCTCTTCTCTGCTGTAGAGTCAGTCAGTTTATCTGAGGGGTGAGAAAGTGAACATCATGGGAGTACACACTCACTCAGCCCCCCACTGATTAATTCACTTTGTTGTGCAGACCACTATTCCTCTAGAAACCCACTGGAAATCACACGAACAGTTTACTTATT
The DNA here is from genome assembly GCF_015220715.1 of Pygocentrus nattereri. Taxonomy (NCBI): domain Eukaryota; kingdom Metazoa; phylum Chordata; class Actinopteri; order Characiformes; family Serrasalmidae; genus Pygocentrus; species Pygocentrus nattereri. Next base: position 18,015,786 of record NC_051213.1, read on the forward strand.
AGTTTACTGCGTTTTCAATTCTCACTCCGAGACAAAGCCTTCCACAGCTGTACAGTGTGCAGCAATTATTTCAGTGCTGAGAAAACACCCACGTGCCAACTCCAAGCCATTACACACTCTGAGCTTTGTTCCTATTCGGCTCAATGCTGTGCTCCCCCTCTCTCTCTACCTCTCTGTCTCTCATGCTCTCCTTCTCTGCCTTTTTTGTTCTTTCTCACATGCTCTTTTTCTTGCCCCCCCCAGCTCTCTCTCTCTCATTCACTGTCTTGTGCTCTCTCTCACTCATCCGCTCCCTCATCTCCCCACTGTTTGATAAAGCAGCCCCACAGAGACAAGCCAGCCAGACACATTTTCTACAGCACATACATTGAAATGGTTTTCAATGAGCATATTTGATTCTTTTTTTACATCCTACCCCTCTTCCCCCTCCCAGCTGTTTAAAGCGGTAGGGATAGAAATGATAATAAGTGGAAGTCATAACAAAACTCAGCCTTGTGGCCATGTGCTAGCATGCCAGCCTGAGCTCCCCTGGTGTGCAGCAGGCTCCATTTGCCTGGCACAGATGGCACGCTGACAGGCCTGATTTGGAACAAGCCTGGTGGACTGGCAGAAAAGAAGAATGTGTGGGTGTGCATGTGTGCACGCGCATGTGTGTGAGGCGGCTGGTTAACAGGCTGGTTGTACGAGAACAGTGAGGGCAGCTCATTAACCATCAGTGGAGCTCTGGAGCCCCACTCTATTGCCTGGACTCAAGGACATTCAGCCTTTGAGGAGAGGAACTTCACAGAGGCGTCAATAATTAAAGCAGCCCTGGCAGGAGAATATGTAAAGTTCCATTGCAGTATTAAAGAAGGGGATACCCTCAAAGTCAGTCTTAGTGAGTGTCAAGCCGCACTGTGAAGTCTGAGTGCTGTGAATGTGAGATGCAGAGAGACTGGGAGGGAGGAAAGTGTTTTGAATGACCAGACATGCAGCTAGAAGCAAAGTTTCATCGTGAGCTGGCTAGGTGTATCCACTCAAGTTGAGGAAGCTTTGGAATGCACCAGAGCTAGAAATTCCTACATGGATTAGTTTAAGACACACAATGTTAATTCATCTGCCAAAACCAATGCTTTAGAAAGCTTAAATTGAATATTTGTCATAAACCTGTTTTAAACGTTACATACTTGATCCACTTTGGAGAACTTTCTACTCCTGGAAACAGAGTGAGCTGTTTTATATAACCGTTTTCAAATGTGTCAAGCAATCGTGTTCTATCTACTTTAACTTCTTGTTGCTGCTTGTATACAGATTGTTGTCATAAACACTGATTTTTATGTTACTCTGTTTGTTATGAGAAATTTGCCTGAAATTATTTGAATTCTATGCACATGATGGATTTCACTGATTGGTTACTCTGTTGCCCCCTTCCAATACAACCACAGGAAAGACCTCACCCACAAGCGCCAGCCCAACCAATCAGGGGCCAGCTCTGCCTAAAGGGCCAGGTGTCCCTGAGAAAGGTACCCACCCTGCGGAGGGGGAGCGGGGGGGGCGGGGTTCCCCTGACTCGGAGCCAATCAGTGTGGAGATGGAGGGTAAGGGGGCGGGGAGAGGCTCTAAGTCTGCTGTCTGTCTTCTAGCACTTTCCTTAGTTTAAGCTTCTATCGCGCTAAACTGGATCTTATTGTGTGGCCCTCAGCTTCATGCACAAAGCATGACTCACACTATACCTTTCATAAGCGGAAGTATTCATTACCGTAAACACAGCACAGCAATCACAAACATTCATAAATATGCATATGAATAATTTCCCAACGTAACAACTTTAATGTGTGATTAGCATGTGCAGAGACAAAAGAGTGAAAGGTGTTTGGTCAGTGTAATTGTGCTTAGTATATTAGCTTGTTTCAGGAAAAAAACAATGGCATTTCCTAGGTGAATAATGGTCATTGTTAAATGGATTAGGCTGAGCAAATCAGACACAGTTACTTTCATTACAAAATTATCCAATTCACCATAGAACATGGAAAATATTATGGTAACCTTTGGGGGAAAACATGCTTACAAACTTATCAGTATTAATAAGCAATCAAAGCTTCTAACTTGTTGAGTTTCTGTGTCTCCTGCAGGCACAAGAAGAGCACAGTCTTGTTTATTTAGCCTTGTTATCTTTCTGTGCTCTTATCACATAGTTTTCCTCTTCCATTTGTGGCCTCTAGTGTTCTATTTTGTCTTACGTGTTGCTGTTTTAAAGGCCTTTTCCTTCTCTGTGGTAAAGCTCCTCCACTGTGCAGAGAAGAACCTATAAATCCCCATCCTGCTGAGCCCTGCGCTCCTCTCTCACTCTGACTTCTGCTGCTATGATCATCCACTCAGCTTGTAATAAGAAGCACCAGCAACAAATAAATATGCCCAGGGCCAGCGAGTGCTGCCTGATAGAAACTTCTGGTGGGTGATCTTTTTCAGCAGCCGAGCCAGGACATGGCCTTACACAGCTAAAAGCACCAGCAGACCAAGAGAAGTGGTCTTGGGCTGGAGTTCTAGGATAAATTTTTAGCAAAAATTGTTCTGCACAGTAGTAAAAATGGTACTATGGCATGGAAAGTGGAGTCATCTTTAAAGACTTAAAGTCAAAATGGACTTTTTTCATGTTTATGTCCCTGGTCATATTTTGCACAGTTTACTATATCATGCCACTTTTTCCTTGATTAAAGTGTAGTGTACTCTACCTGCCTTTAACACAAGTTCTGAAAATGGAAAGAAAGTGATATTAACCATTAGTGTTATGTTTCACCTTCCCCAGTCAACCACCTCCACCTATTATCAAACGAAAATGCTCATCTAGGTTAGTGGCCTTCCATGAAACTGTTTCACCCAGAAATACACCAAGGAGTGGAGAGCAAATGCAATATAATTTCTGATTAACAATAGCCTTCTAACAACAATAATAATTAAAATAGGAGACTTATTATTATTATTATTATTAACGGTAATAATGCAGTATGCAGAAAGCAATAACTGAACATTGTGTACAAAAAACTTTTGTACAGTAGTGTGCACTTCATACTTTTTTTGTGCTACCTACTCATCTTTTTCTCTTCATATCTTTTTTTTCACATTATTTTGACTGTCTTTATCTGCCTGTCAGCTTTCTCCATCTCTCTCACACTCTCTTTTTTTCTCCCTTTTTTTCTCTTGCTAAGCCTTAGCAAGCAGAACTGAAAGTCCAAATGCACTTACTGATGTTTACAGACTGTGAGGTAGAGAGAGAGGAAGCACACTCCTCTATCACGGACAGCAGAGTATAGATTACAATATCATCAGTACCCAAAAAAATCTTTAAAAATATATAATTTCTTTTAACTTTTTTAAATTTTTCTTAAAGAAATCACCTTTACACCTTCAGTAGCTGCATAACTGATTGTCTTAAATACTGAATGTACTGTACCACTGCAGCCATAATCACACACTCTCACAGAGCTCTACACTAAACGTATTGAAGCTAACCATGCATTTATACGGCCGAGGCCAAATTGATCTGTCATATTAATGTTATGATATGTATTGTTGAGCCTTGGTTGCAGTGTGGGTTATTATGTATAATTGGAGTGAGTGGAGAGAGCAGGTTAAGCGCTGCTTTACTATTACAAGCTCCAGACACCCACCTGAACACCATCCGCATGCTTGTCTGGGAGCCTGTAATAATGATGCCTCACTCTCCAGCAGAAAGTAAACCTGCACTTGTTATTGCTCAGAGGTGGCTGCTGCTCAAATCTCTCGTCGCCAACACTGTCACTACTATATTTAAACACCGTCACAGGTCATTTATAAAATTCAGAATGAATTGAGTGTTGGCACACCGACGACTCCCAACCTTTGATAATTTGTGTGGGTGTGTGTGTTGTGTGAGGCTGCGTTCATAATCGACAGCTCTGCGCTGGATCTGAAGCTAATTAGACTGCAGAGAGGGCTGAGGACGAACTGGAGATGAACTCGAGCTGAACTCTAAAACCTCCTCTCAGCCCCAGAGAGAGAGCTGCCCAGCTCTGGAGGTTATTAATACCACAAGAGAAAGAGAGAGAGAGACAGAGAGGGAGCATAGGTTTTGTTCCTTTTTTGTTTTTAATACACAATAGTTTGTTTGCTGTCCTGTCCATTACTGCATATTTTACTCAATAACCTCATAGCAGACTGTGATCAGTAATACATGTAACTATCCACTGTCATAGGCAGTATACAGTCAAATAAAAAAAAACTTAAAAACTTGTCGTTGTAAAGAAGACATCGAGAAAAATATGCTAGCAGGGTTTTGTGTGAACTGAGGGCCCACACAGTGTGCAGTCCATGTAATGCGCTTGTTCTTACCAAAACTTCCTGACCTCCTCTCCTCCCCCTCCTCCCCCTCTCTGCTCACTCTGAGCACAGGGGAGTAGTGTGTTGTTAACCCGCCTGGTGTTTCCTATAGACTAATGCTTTACCTTCTTCTGTTCAGTCCTCCTTTAGCACTCCTCTTCTCCTCGACTTCCTCCTGCCCCGATGTGTAGCAAATGACCCCTGTGCTCAGCCCCCGAAAAACACCAAAGAAATCTAGAACTCTGCTTGTTCTCTAGATTTCACAGACAGCAGCGCTAGCGTAGTAGTAGAATAGCCCTCCAGCTCTAGGGGTGTAAAAAATGCATAGATTTACTGCGATGCATTGATCTGAAGGTCACAATTTAGCTACATCGATTTTGTAACATAGGAATACCTAATAAGTGGTAATAATAATAACATTGAGTAGAGCATACACTTCATATAACAATGCCACAACCATCCATAGCCAGAGGTCAAAGAGATTGTAGTTGGCCTTGCTCTCTCTGGGTGAGTAGGTTGACCGTCCCAATCACTCAACACAGTGCTAACAAATGTGTTCACCTGTTAGCTGATATAACAGACCTGGCCGTTAGTGTTCTCTTTTTGAGCATTGCGCTGTCCCGTGAATTTGCGTTAGCAGTAGTTTAAAAAGATGCGGTGACAATTCCTGTGTCTTGAAAGAAGCACATATTAGCTGTCAGCACATTTTGGTACAATTGCTAGCAAGTGGAAGTGACAGGGACTAAATTGGGTGAAAATAAAAAAAACATGCGTGTTCCTTCTCTCACATCTATGTGGACAGTGTATTTTTATTTTTAAATACATCTGAATGTACCAAAATAATTCTATTGAAAATTGAGATTTCATGATGCATTGAATCATTGTGACGTCAGAGATTTACACCCCTATCTGGGAGTTCGGTATAATAATTCTACAGTTCTGGAACTTGAGGTAAGTTTTAGGTATTTTTCTGGGCTGTCGGTGGAGAACAGGGTTTAGATTTTTGCTCTATAAATATGCCCTGCTCAAGTCGTATCCTGCACGCTTCTGGATTTTTTGCTCTTGATTTGGTTTATTTCCCAGAACATTCGCATACTCTTCCCTCAAGAGGACCGACCCTGCTTCTTTCTTTCTCTGGCTGTGTGATGTTGAACTAAGCCAAACGAGTGACCTGCATGTGCTTAACATTGCCTTTTGTCTTTCTCCCCTTGTTTTAAAAAAGTATATCCCCTCATGATGAAGAAGAGTGGTGTTTGCAGTTTCCTTGCTTTAGCAATTGTTGATTATCTTCTGTATTCTGTTTTTGCATGCATAATGCATCAATGTCTCATGCATGAGTTTCAGAAGTGTGGAATATTGTGTTAATAATAAAAAAATAACGGTAATTGAGTTTCTCTGTCTTGCGGTTTGCTCACAGAGAAAAGAGACACTTTGTTTTTTTTTAATACATCAGAGCTTTGTTTGTGGGAACAAATACTATCGCCAAGATTGTTTATTAGTTGTGCCTGTATTTCAATCAGGTCGGTCACTAGTGGATGAAATTCCTTGAGGTGCTTTTCTCACAAATGAGATCTCATCCAGGATTGTCTTTCTACTTCATTCCTACATAAACAAAGCAGAACTCAATTTGCTGAGCAATGGAGTGGAACAGGGAATACTGAATCCATTTGAGGAGTAATCTGTGATGAAATTCATTTTCTATGTTTGCATATTTAGATGCAATCAGTTATTTACTATTTCTTGTTGTACAGCATCTGAACTAAAACCGCTCCAATTATTTTCACTCAAAATCCACACTTTAAGCTAAAGTAACTTGGGGTTGAGTGCTACATAATGGGAAGTTGTAGTGTTCTAGTGTTCTATTTTAAACCTTTATAAATCTGGGGAGTTAATATGTTGTTCTTTAAAAGCTAAAAAATTAGACAGTAAAGCTCTGGCACTGGCAGCCTGTTATGCTGTTTTGCCTGCAGGGGCAGCTCTGTTTCTGAGAAAGAATGAAATATACATTCATGTAATGTGCATTGTCTCCTTTGCTGTGGTGAAGAGTGCAGGGAATCTAGTTTACAGATAGTGATATTACCTGTAGTTGATATATTTTGGTTGAGAGCCATAAAAAAGCTGCTGTAGTGAAGTGTTTGGCATTAAGAAACAGTACCACATCCACACTCATCTGGTTGTATATATTTCTGTTTGATATGACATCCACGCTAGCAGTTATTGATGCCCATTTACCTTATTACTGTTCTTACACTCATTTTCTTTCTGCTCTTAGTACAAATAATAACTGCTAATTATGGCAGTTTCAGTCACTCATTACAACCGTCTTTTATTAATGATGAGCTTATGATGCCTTGTTTGTACTGCCATCGAAGCTGCTTACTGTGGGAGCATAGTTACAAAGTGGTGACAAAACAGCAATGCCCTCTGAACTGAATTAGAGTGAGAGAGAGATAGAGATCATTACTGATACAAATACATCATTCTGTCTGCCAAACTCAGTCACACTACAGCTAATTTAGTCCTGCCAATCCTGCCAGGTTTCCGTTAAAAGAATAGGAAAACCACCAGTTTTCCTTATCATTTAATGAACAGAAAATGATTATTCTTAAATTCTCATTAGAATCAGTATGCAGTGATCTACATAGGGTCACCAATCTTATCCACAAAAGGCAGGTGTGGCTGCAGGTTTTCTTTCTAATCAGGCTGAAACTCACCTGATCGCACTTGTTTAATCAATTGGTCTCAGTCTTCAAGTAAGTGATTGCTTAGTGCTTTGCCATATGAGGCGCTTCCTCCTCCTTGGTTAGAGTAAGAAACACTTCTGCTTAGTTATTTTTCTTCTTCTGCTTCTGCTGATATTAGTTTTAGATAAGCCTGTGCTTGATGAAGGTTAAACGAGTTACCATGATAACAGCCCCTGATGGGGAAAAAAAAAAGTTTAGAAAAAATCTTGCTCATTTATTGATTTATTTTATGCAAACCACAGCAAGATGGCAGTGTTCCCACTCGTAAACATAACTGAACTTTTGAATATTACTACCATTAATACCACATTTATTAAACCCAGCATACCTGAGATTGTTCTAGAAACACAGCTGTGCTGGTTAAACACATTGGGTGTTGCAGGCAGAGCTGCCTCTGTGGTATGGTGTGCTACTGACATCCTTACACCACAGTGTCAGGTTTGAGTCTCATGTAAAAACATGTATGAGCTTTGGTTGGGTTGTTTCAAATGGCCTCAGGCGAAATGGCTTCAGAGAAGAAGGCAAATCTAAGCAGCTGCAATCTCTGAGACAGTAAGTTTTGTATCACACCATCCGTATCTGCATACAGTTTTGCTGGTTCTGTATGTGAAAGAGAGGTTATGTCCTATGGTGCTGTTGTTGGGTGGATGAAAAATGACTTGGTCTGCCTGTCATCTTAGAGCATTGTTAGCAAATAGTGCCTGCCTTTTAAAGGCTTAGTAGCTCATGGTGCTCGGAAGTGGAAAGACAGAGCTCAGTATTATGTCTTTTTTTTACCTCTGCACATTTGAGCTACAAGGTGGAGAAGAAAAATACAGATGCTTCCATGGACTCACAAGATTTGTTATCATCAAGCTAGCCAGCAAACTTTATGGTCAGTGTTATGGATTTAACCAGCTACAATTGAAGGGGTGAAAAGCCATGTTGATTTGACAACATGCATAAAATTCTGAGATGAGAACACCATTTAATTTTCTGAGTAGGAATTCACAATTGATGTGGGTGCTTTCTTTGATATTACCTAGTTGGAGGTTGAAAACTCAGTTTTAGTCCAACACAGTATTACAGTATCGTGGTAAGAATAAGAATATCGTGATAAGAAGTGGTAATCTAGATAAAGGGGTGGCAAGTAGCTACAATTATAATAACAAAACTGAGCAAAAATTAAACTAAGAATGCAAAGAATATTCTGTTTATATTTGATTATGCACTTTTTTGCACACTTCAGAATTCACACAGGATACCTGCTGCATTCATTTGCATTTTAAGAACTTCTGCCATTAGAACATTTTCACAACAACAAAATAAATCACCCTTAGTAGTAACAGCACTGAAGGGAGATTTTACTGTTTTATCTCCATGTGCACCACAACTCCCCCTCCACATCCTGTTCTACTGTTATAGGGCTTATATAATGTGGAGTTTTATCTATTTTTGTGCTTTCTTTTTCCTTCTCACATGGAGTCATTAGAATAGCTCCTGCTGTATGGAGAGAGAGGGAGAGAGAGAGACTAAGACTTTGAACTCTGATAGCTGACAGACTGTCAATCACTGCCATGTACAGTACTGTGCAAAAGTTTTAGGTATGTAAGCAAATTTTTAAACAGTTTACCTCAGCAGTGAGTTTATCACAGAATACATAGAATGAAGTCATATTCATAATTCAAATAAACATAAAAATAAAAAGGAACAATCATTTCTTGGGTCCATATTTTTTCCTTGACACCTTCACAGCTGCCACAGAGACTTGTTAATATCATCAGTTACACCATGAGCACAGTTTAATGAAGCACTGATTGGTCAAACCAGGAGCTGCTTTTTAACTACATACAATACTGGGCTTCCTCGAGGAGAGGTTTGAAAATGGTTAAACAAAAACACTAGCATCCACAAAATCACTATATATATATAAACACACTTCTCAGCAAATAAACACATACTACACAAATAAATAGATTTTGAAAATGGGTCTTGAGTGCCTAAGACTTTCACACAGTACTGTATCTTCCAGTTTCTAGTTTAGTTTTTGTCCATCCTCCATCTTCTTTTCCCTCTCTCCATCTTGATCAGTCTTGCTACACCCTCTCACTTTCTTTCATTAATTCACCCTCTTCAGCTCTCTCTTTTATCATTATCTCTAACCCTTAAGCACCCTCTCCATCCTTTGCGTGCTTTATCACTCTTTGTCTTGTTCCTCTCTCTTAGCCTTCTTCATTTTTGTTTTATTTCTTCCATTTTCCCATCTCAGCCCATCTGGTTGTTTACCTTTTGGCAGACAAGAGATGGTCCATAATATGGCTGTCCATGTTCTTCACACATTTCTACTATCTTTAGCCCTCGCGCTGAGGACCAGTTTCGTTTAACACATTTAGTGAGCATGTTAGACCAGCGCCAAGAAATGCCTCATATATTAACGTTTGCTAACAAATAATCATAATGAAGACAAACAAAACAGTCTCAAGGAAAACTTCTCCAGTTAGGTTAGAGCTTTTTAAGAAAACATTAGTATGCACTACGGCGGCACGATATGGGCAAAATACCATATTATGGTATAATAAGCAGTGATTGCAAAAGGGTTATAAAAAACACTGGAGAATGATGTGATGCGATTAATCCTTGGAAGTCAAAAGTTAGTACTATTGTTTTGCTATGCTATTTAAGTTTAGTACAATTAGTAACATAGAGTGATTAGGGGATAGCTAGTTAGAGGGTGGATGACAAAATTTAGGGGAAATTGGAGAAAAATCTAAAAGATGATTTTCAGTACACAGTGCAGTACATTCTGCATGGCACTATAATCTTATGGTCCACCCTTATATTAAAATACACCCTGCATTTGTTGTCACTGATGATAACGTCAGTCTCTTAAAGTTGGAGATTGCCCTGTGCTGTTTTGACCCTAGACCTCTTCAGTTATGTCATCACTTTGTAGTTCTTGACATGCTCATATAAGAAACAGATCTAAGTCTGTAATTGCTTTAAATGAATGACGCTCTTGATAATCGTAGCAGAATTCCTAGTTCAGCTACTTATTGACCTCATAATTAAAAGGATCCAATGATGTTTGATGAAATACAAGCATAAGACAGCCATATGAACTTTTGAGCATGTGTTAAATTGGGCATGATGGGGGCTGTTTTTGAAAACAGCATTTTTTTTTTTATTACAAAATAAGATAATGTGATTGGTTAGAGGGCAAATTGCCTATTTCACCCCTGATACCAATATTGCACAAGCCAGTATTGCAGTAATGATCCTCAAACATTGTAAGGCAAGGCAAGGCAATTTATAGTTTATTTATATAGCACCTTTCATACACAACAGTCATTCAAAGTGCTTTACAAATGAAAAAATACAGAAAAATGTAATTAATGTAAATAAAATAAAATTTATGTAAATTAAAAAATTTAAAAAACATAATTAAAACAATAGATTTAAAAGAAGTTAATCAAATTTAAAAGAAGGAGATAAAAAAATAGAATAAAAATAAGAAACATGATTAAAACAATAGATATAAAAGAAGTTAAATGAATGAGGATAAGAGTGCCGTTACAGGATAAAAGTGGATTAAACTGAGCTAAAGGCCTGCTCAAACATGAAGGTTTTCATTCTGGATTTAAAAGTGTCTAGTGTTGGGGCTCTTCTAATGCTCTCTGTCAACTGGTTCCATTTCAGAGCAGCGTAGTAGCTAAATTCCGCCTCTCCGTGTTTAGTTTTTACCTTAGGCTGCACTAACTGACCAGTTCCTGATGATCTGAGAGTTCTGCCCCGCTCATATTGCTGGAGCATATCTAATAAATATACTGGTCCTGCACCATTAAGACATTTATAGACCAGTAATAGTACCTTAAAGTCTATCCTGTAACATACTGGTATCCAGTGTGGGGATTTAAGGATAGGAGTGATGTGCTCCCTTCTTTTACTCCTAGTGAGAACTCTGGCAGCTGTGTTTTGAATCAGCTGAAGCTGTTTGATTGTCTTTTTTGGGAGTCCAGTTAGGAGCCCATTACAGTAATCAATCCTACTAGAAACAAAGGCGTGGATGAGTTTCTCCAGGTCTGCTTTAGCCAGAAAATCTCTGATTTTGTTGATGTTTTTGAGGTGATAGAAAGCTGATTTGGTGACAGCTTTGACATGACTGTTAAAAGTGAGATCCATTTGTACACCAAGGTTACATACTAGTTCTTTAGATTTTAGGCCTCTCGAATCTAGATAGGCAGCTAGTCTGTGTCTTTCATTGCTATTCCCAAATAAAATAATCTCTGTTTTATCTTTATTCAACTGCAGAAAGTTGTGTTTCATCCATTTGTTTATGTGCTCAAGGCATTTGCACAGTGAGTCTAGGGGACCGTAGTCATTTGTTCAGAGAGCCATGTAGATCTGAGTGTCATCTGCATAGCTGTGGTAAGATATCCCATAAGTATGCATGATTTCACCTAGAGGAATCATATATAAATTAAATAAGAGTGGCCCAAGAATTGAACCCTGGGGTACACCACAGGTCACTGGCACAGTCTCAGAAACATTACCTTCCATTTCCACAAAGAAGTTCCTTCCTTGAAGGTATGAACTGAACCATTTTAGGACAGTTCCTGAGAGTCCAACCCAGTTCTCAAGTCTATCTATGAGAATTTTGTGGTCAATGGTGTCAAAGGCAGCGCTGAGATCGAGCAGTAGTAGAACAGACATGTTTCCTGAGTCTGTATTTAGGCGAATGTCATTGATAACCTTAATTAGTGCAGTCTCAGTACTATGATTAGGTCGGAAGCCTGACTGAAATTTGTCTAGACTGCTATTTGTGGATAGAAAGTGCATAATTTGTTTGAAGACAATTTAGACATTGTAGCATGCAGCCCTAGTGTGTGTATGTATGTCTAAGCTAGTCTACTTGTGAAATTTTGCTTTACGCTTCAGAGTAAACGGTCTAAAACAGCAGAGCAGCTCAGAAATACTTCATACCTGCGTGAGTAGGTGTCAGTGTGGGGGTGACTGGGCCAGCATATGTCTCCTATAGGCATCTGCTGAGCTGTGGCCCCGCAGTCACAAACATCTTTTGACAGCTTATGTGTGGGGCAGCTAAGATTTGTGAGTCCTTCCTTAATGCCCCCTAGTGCGAGACACACATGTACTGTACACAAACACACATTGACAGTGAGTCACTCCTTCACAGACAATGTGCTAGCCCTCAGTGCTCTGCAGGCTCTGTGGGTGTAGTTTAGGGCCCTGCAGAGGCCTGATGAGTCAGACAGACAGAGAAAAAAAATCTGTCCATTATTCATAAATGTCCTATTCTCTAGTCTCAGCACCGCTGTCTAACCAGCCATCAGACCAGCGCTGGATAGATAAAAGAGGGTTAGATTTGAGGGAGAGAGAGGGGGAGAATGTCTGTCATCTTTCTGCAGATGTTACACTAGTCAACTAGTTTCATTCTGTTTATTAACAGATGTTTGTCTTATCTTTTCAAAAGTTTTTATGTTTAATTTTGTATTTAGTGTTGCTTTCAAACTTTTGGCTTGCTGTGTAAATATGGTATGTATTTTGTCGATATTACACATATTTACATAAATTGGCACCTAGAATTTGTGAGTCTGCGTTGATCTGGTAACAAGAACATATTTGGGATCTACAAGAGATTTAGGTTAAATGGGGGGTGGGAATATAGACTTATTATGTTGAAATTTCTAAACCAATCCAAGCTTTTGTGAATTGTGGCATTCCTTACATCTTCAGCCAATGTCTGACGACATCTAGTATGAAACTCATTCTCAATCACTGTATCATTCAGCAGTCTATTAAAAAATCTTTTAATACATATATACACAACTACATTTCAACATACTTAGTTAATTATCTTACATTATCTTAATTATTGCCACTTTTGTGTTCTTAACTAGGCCCGTCACAATTATCACAATCATAATCTAACCTGATTGCAGTTATTAGAGCTGATCACATTTGTTTAAAATGATAATCATTTTCTTTAGTTGTGACATTACAGTACTTCATCATGGTATGAAAAACAGAATGTGAATTGGGTGCTCTTTCATCAGTTGTGTTGAGGCAATTCAATGTAAATAAAAGAAGTGGAAAATTTATGTGTTGTGAATCTTATAAAACCAACAAATTTTCTACCCTTTATAACACTTTGCTGAGTAATATTTATTTATGTATTAAGTAGGTAGCTAATGCTAAGTTTGTTATCATGTATAAATACAGAACAAATGTTGGCTTATATTTATTATATTTGTACCAACACAAAATATAGATGTAAGCTTGACCTAACTACACATATTTGTGTGTTTGCAGACAACAGTACAGAATATCATTTGATATCAGTCACTAAGAGTATTAAAAGAGAATTTCACTGATTTATCTAAATTTATCTAAATAATGTATGGGTTAAGATGTAAACAAAGTTTAATGCCTCTAAAAGCTTAGTCACAGAAAGCTATTACATGAAATGGCTTTGAATACACTTGACTGAAGCCTGATTGGGTATTTTACAGTAGTGTTGAGACCAGATTATAACAAGTTATTTTTTTATGTCTGTTCATGGCAGAGAGATACATGTAGGGTGTTATAAGGCCAAATGCAGACATTTTGAAAAACCCATCATTAAGAAAGGATTGGTAGGAGGCAAGATAGTTCATCAGGATAATTCATTCAGTTTGGACTTGTCATTTAATAATAATTACATAAAATATATAAACATTCATGTCTAAATTGTAAATTGCAATTATGTATATGATGGTTAATTGTCAACAATATTTCATTATAATGAGAGTGCTATTGTTAACATCTGTTAGTGTAAGAAATTACATTGTTTTTTGGTCCATTTGTCGAAATATTCACACAGCATAAAAGGGCAGTTGGTGTTTTTGAGAGAGAAAGAGAGAGAGAGAGAAATAAAACCTCCATTATTCATAAAAGTTCTGTTCTCCAGCCACAGCACCACTGTCTAACCAGCCATCAACCAGCAATGGAAGAGAGGGAGAGCATGTAGAGAATGTATTCTCTCTGCAGATGCTACACTAGTCAGTCACGATACCCCAGCATCTCTTTTACATAAAACACAGAAAAGGGCTTTCTGGAAAGTATCAAAGCCAAAAAGAGAAACCTGCCGCGTGGGAGCAGCTCTTTCCAACAATTTCATGACCTATATAAATCTCCTGCCAAACAGTGAGGGTGTGCGAGAGAGAGAGAAGATGATGTTGTGCTACCAGAATGCGAGAGGCAGTACATTGCAGAGTTTATGTTGCCGTAACTCTTCCCATTTTAAATCTGTGAACAGCAGAAAAAACATACATTTATGGAGAGAAAAAAAGAAAAATGGGAAAGCTTTCCTCATTCAATAATTAGCAAAGTGCCTTGCTTTCCGCTCCTAATGTCTTTGTGTTGATGCCTGGAGGAAGATTATCAATGTTTCTTGTTTCCCTTTTTTTCACTCATAAACTTATTCTGCATTCATAATTGTGCTCTTGCTTGCAACTGCACAAAAAGCACAATAGCACTTCTCTCTCCCCTTTTTATCTCTCTCTCTCTGTCTCTCTCTCTGCCCCCCCCTTCTCGTGATCCACCCACACAACCCTATAGTGACTGTATGTACCTGCTTCAGCACCCTGAAATAAAACAGGCGCAGAACGCTCCTGCTAGCTTAAGCACAGGTCCCAGCCTTATCCTCTGCAGCTGTGTTTAATACCATCACTCTTATGCACCTCCAGTTCACCCACACATCTTTTTTATAAAAGGCATTTTTCCTGTTATAAGTCAAATGCATGCATCAGTTTGTAATTTAGATAACCACTTTTTCTTTTAGCCTCACACAAATCTGAATTACTCCTTACCCTTACTGGTTTAGAACCTTTGCTGTACACAAGCTAATCACTTAATTTACGGAGCCAGGAACTTGGCACCCATTTCCTCGCCCTTGCATAAAGAAAATGGGTTGAGACAGAGAGGGGCGGAGAGAATGACAGTGCAGATGGCAGAAAGATTTGCTAATTATCTCAAATTGCAGGTGGTAGAAACCATCACCTTTGGCCTCAGTCTGTGGAGCTCATTAAGATAATATGGTGGCACGGTTTATTAATGTATTTTTAATTTAAGAATCATTAAAATTGGCCAGACCACACCATCTCCCCACATTGCAAAATTACAGTTAGGTTGATGGAGCTGGGACACGCATCTGAAGTGCTTTTCAGAATTTAAATGCAGTATAACCCTTCGCATCTTTACCAATCACAAATTCTAGAATCATAGACAACAGTGTTCCTGCTGGTTCAATACTGGCTATGCTGTGATCAACTTAGTTTATGAACTCCCTGCTCAAGTTACAGCACCATGCCTTAGGCAAGACTCCTTCCTCTATCACAATATTTATGAAACTACATGGAAATGTATGAAAAGATTGTCTGCTAAGTGCATGAATGTAAGAATGTTTGGTCCAGGTTTAGGATTAGGTTTAGGTTTTAAAGTTAGAATTTGGTTTAGGGCTAGACTTAATAGAATCTGTTATATTTAACTTAACATTCAGTTTCATAGATTAATATTTTCCTAAACCTAGAGACCCATTTGCTTTGGACATTTTATTGTCCATTAATCAAGTAGGGAAGGTACTAAAAGGTGCTCCAAGACCAGGGTTGAGAAACAGTGAAATAGATATTTAGCTGAATGTTAGTTAAAGACAAGGTGAATTTATACAGAACAGTATAGGGGACTTTCAAAATAAAGTGTGCAAAATATTGTGTGATGCTCATAAATGTATGACAAATTAAATGGCCTAAAAAGACATCCTCAAAGCTTTCTGGTGATAGATAGCTTGAAATAGCCACGTCTGATTATTTCTTTTTGGCAAGTACAGCATACCAGATGCTTCTTTCCTGTGCCCAGGTGGTTTCAGCTCCCAGAGTGAGGTTGGATGCCCACTTGTTCTGATGGTCATGTCTAAATGTATTGAATGCACTTCAAGCTGTATGAGGCAGTTGGGAGTCCTTAATCTTTCTACCTCCAGTCAATGGCAGAAGCCTTGTACTTTTCTTCTCTCTGCTGTGTTGGACAGTAAATTGTAGCAGTAATAATCTGCTTGTTCCTCCAAGTCTTCAAGTTCAGTGTTTGGGGGAGGGTACAGCAAAATATCACCAGCTCTGTCCTGCTGTGTTTTTATGTGAGCTTTAATTTCTTGCCGTACTCACTTTACTGTGTTTTCTTTCTCTCTCTCCCTATTTCTTTCCCCTTCTCTCTCCGCAGGCGTCCGCCGGCCCCCTGAAGCAGATAAATCCAACCACAGTGTTCACTACACTCTGCTAATAGCCTGTGTGCTTGTGGCTTTCGTCCTGGGCGCCTTTCTCTCCGGCTTCCTCGTCTCCTGTTACTGCAACCACAATGTCAACAAGACCAAGAGGCTGGCCAAGGACCCGGAGGCTCCTATCCCTCATGCACTGTCTCTGCGCAGCCTGGCCAAGCTGAACGGCCTGCTGGAGAGCCAGGGCAAAGAGGAGAAGTTAGAGGTGTCCTCTCCAAAGATCTATAACTCTTTTTTCCAGAACGGGAAGGACCATCCACCCCGTAGAAGCGCTCACCATGGTGTAATGTCAGAGCTCATCCATCCCCATCATCATCATTCCTCTGAGCTCTCTGGGCTACCAACGCCTGACTCAACACCAGAGCTGCCGATCAAGAGCATGAAGGCCTTTAAAAACCAATGGGAGAAGAACCAGAATTGCAACAATGCCAAAGAGCCGAAGTCTCACAATGCTGCAGGATCCAGGCCCAGCTCTGGCATCCATCAGCAGGTTTTCCCTTTCTCCCATGGTCTGGTTAGCAGGCAGGGACTGGGAGGCCCAATGCATCCAGAGGAGCGAAAGATCCACAATGCTGAGCGCATACCCAGCCAGCCACAACACTGCTACCCACACAAGATTGTTGATGTGACCTCGCTTGACGAGCTTCTAAAGCACATCCATGAGATTAACGTTGCCACTGGGAAGAACCCCACTGTGCTTACCTCATCAATGTCGGCCAGTGCGGGCCAGATGGCGTTTGCCAACCGTGTACAGCCTCAAATCCCTGAAACAGAGTCAGCGCCCTACTACAGCTCCTCCACCCTGCCTAGAGACAGCCTGACCCGCCGCATGGACGTCCCTCCAGACATGCCTCCTCAGCATCAATCAACGCTGGAGAGGATGTCTCGTCACGCCTCCCAGCGCCACTCACTTATGTCTGGTGGAGAAGGAGGGGTGATGGTGTGCCGTGAGCCCAGTTTCAGTCGCCGCTCACACCATCCACCTCCTCCGCTCCTGTCCCGGATGAACTCTACTGGCAGCGAGGTGCGCCACCCGCTTATCTCCAACGGCTACCTGACACGACAGCACAGCTACAGCGAGCAGCCGGAGGTCCACCGGGGTGCTGTGGTACGCCGAACCACCTCGCTCAAACCGGACGTCCCACCTAAACCGCTCTTCATCCCTGCCACCTCTCCAGTCAACCAGGCAGGGAAGTTCAACTACTGAACTCCGACTGAGTCCTCACCTGCACACCAGAGCCTAAAGACTGAAGAAATCTACATTCATGCAGAGAGCAAGTCTAGACCCAAAGTCTAGATTTCTTATGTGTGTCTTTGGACAGCTTTCGACTAAATGCTGCACTAACCACTGAGAACTGGATTCAGTCAAGAGTGCGTAAGAAAAACGGCATTCAGTGGAAGAACCTCTCATGATTCGATAATGGCTGCCAGTGTTGTCAATTTCATATTTGAACTTTAAACTTTTTTTTTATTTTTATTATTTTCTTTGTGTCTCATCAATATATTTGTACCATATTGGTATTGCTCAGCTATTTGCTTATAGAAGGTCAGGAACTAGAAGAGAAAGGAACAGCACCCATCTTGTTCTAGGCGCTGTCACTGTGTTGGGTGTGGCTTTTAAGTGTTCTCCCAAACCCGTGTTATAGTTATCACTAATTCTGAGGTTGGGACCTGGACTAAGCTAACAACTGGGCTTGAGCCTTATGTGATTCTGATCTCTCTTGCTTTGGCTTAACTATTCTGTTGATGTAGAGTTGATGAACTGTACCAATCCCAGCTCTAAAACGTGTATATATGCATGTGTGTGTATATATATGTGTGTTCATATCTACACAGTATATGTATACATATACATACACAGTGTATGTATCCTGAAGAAGAAAATGGATGATCTCCTCTGAAAGTAGCTCTTTGCCTTATTTTGAAAAGTAAATATGTTGTTGAAACGCCCTTCTGTTGACCTTTTACACTACAAATGAAGAAAAATCTCTTGGGAAAACACGTGAGCAATAACCTGTCCACCATGAACTACCATTACTATTCCAACAGCACTGCCCACCTTTAGAGTAATGTAGTCAGAATGTAAACAAAAATAAAAATAGTGTGACTAAAAGTCTGGTGACCAAAAGCATGGCTATGAAAAAGAATTGGTTTTTATTCAGTGTTATGAATATCAATGTATGTAAGAGGAATGTAATCAGATGTGCATCAAGCTTATCATTTAATCCAAAGCAGCACGTTTTTAAAGCTCTTTTAAACCATGAGTTCAAGTGTCAACATGAACTTTTTGGACCAGTTCCTGACACAGATTAAGCCACAAGCTAGACTGAGTAAGATTGTCATTGTAGAATCCCCACTGAGGGGGAAATTAAGTCCTAAACGGGACTTAAACTGTGAAAATTGACCCCATGTGCCAGAACTGAAACCCCAGATCTGAGCTACTCCCGTTTTTGTCATATTAAAACACATTTTATCATTATTAACACTGTAGCTATTTGGTGTAAATATAGTAACAATAACTAGCCAAATTCTGTTTGTGTAAATTTGTGCCTTATTTAATATAAAATGTGCTACAGGGGGGCGTATGGAGGAAGGGAATAGGGAAGAGGAGAGACAAGACGCTACCTTTATCGTTTAATTTGTAATTTTTGGAAAAAAAAATCTTTGGTGTCTCTATGTGTCATATATATAAATATTCTATTGTAGATTTATATTTCTATTTAGACCTTTTTAATATTCCCTTACTGTGTGAAGCTATTACATTTGGGTCAGCAGCTGCCTGATTTTTATGAATAGTATTTTTTTCCCCTCTGGTTTCTGTTCTTTCTTTATGTGTGCATGTATACTAATGCATTGCACTGAACACTGCAAGCAAAGCTGGTGTGAAGATTTAATTTAGTGTCCTGCAGGAATTGTTTTTTTTTCTCTCTAAGTAAAAGCAAAATAATTTTTTTTCTTTAATCAAAATTGGTGGAGGTTGGTCAAACCTAATACTAAATTGAGAAAAGCAGTATTAATTTGTTTTTTCTGTCTGCTTGAAAGGGAAGCCTGGGGCTTGTGTGAGTTTGTGTGTGTGTGTCCTCAAGCACACCTGTGCATGTTTGAGTGAGTGTGTGTGTTTGTGTGTCCTCAAGCACACGTGTGTGTGTGTGTGTGTGTGTGTGTGTGTGTGTGTGTGTGTGTGTGTGTGTGTGTGTGTGTGTGTGTGTGTGTGTGTGTGTGTGTGTGTGTGTGTGTTTTAATCTGTTGGGAATATCAGTTGGCTGGAGTTCAAACATATCTCTCTCTCAGCTTCACTCCGCTGCTGCACTGTCAGACAGAACGGCTCTGTATGCTTCTCAACTCAAGGACATCTCTCCCCTCAAGCTTCTCTTTTGTGCTAATGATATGTCTGGGTTTGCATAGAATTCTTGGTGCTGGTCTGAAATAGTTTTCCTCTGTACACTTGAATTAATCTCTCCAGTTGGCTGCCTGTTAAGATGCGCTACAGTATGTTGCCCCGAATTAAACCAAATGCAATGTCATTTTTTTCATAAATGGCTCGACGTACATATGCAACGTACATAGAACAGTAGGCAACTATTGAAAGAAGCCCTGTTAAAACGACGGCTGCTTATTGAAGTGAAGTCTGTCATTTCATCAATACCCATGAGAGAATGGAACAGGTTGCCTACATGTAGGGGAGAGAAAGAGTAGTTTCTTTGAATTTCCTTGGACTTTAAGAAGGAAAGGCAATGAATGGTCTGTGTCTGCTTTATGTGCTCTAACCGCTGAGGTTTTTGTTATTGCACAGTGTAAATAAAGGGGAATGCCATGGAGATGTCCAGAATGCGGTGTTCGATTCTGATTACTGCAGGACAGAAGCTCCACAGCCTCTCCCCCTCTGCTTTTCTTGAATACCATTGTATTTTCCTTATAACAGAAATAAATCAGAAGACCTAACAGGCATGTTGTTTGAATTGATTGCATAACTTCTTAATTTGCATAATTTGCTTGTGCAAAAAGTCAGTGTGACTGTTTCCTGTGACTAGAAGTTGGATTCATTTCATATTTAAGACATTTTTTTCAATATGGAAATTTCTCAAAAGCATACATATTTATGAAGTGGTAAAAATCGCTTATAAGTAATAATACCTTATTATACACGCTATACATAGGACAGTCAACCTGATGAGCATAATATTCTACCTTCTACCACAGTTTATTCCACTTCATTAGTGTTTCTATTGCGCTATTTTTCTTCAGCAAAATTAGACAAGCAGAGTACGTTCCTGCGCTTACAACACTAATCTGCCACTCTGCTCTCTCACCTCAAGTTGTCACTTATGTTGTTTTTAGTTTGCCTGCCACTGTAGCCTGTGCTCTTGTTCAAAATCAGACAAGATTAAATGCTCAGACTGTGAGTGTCCTTGTTTTTTCTCAGCTGCTGTTGGCTTAAGATGTGAAGCAGCAGCAAGAATCAGCTGAGCCCACTGCAAGCATCTCTTTGCTACAGTTTTTGTTTCTGTGGTTGCCATCAGTAGACATAATAAGAGGGCTACCAAACCAAGAACACCTCTTACCCCCCTAAAATGAACAAAAATCACACTTTGTAGAGGGGTTCTCTATCACACATTGTTTTTATGCACTACTTCAGCCAAAACCTTTTTTTGTGAAAACCTTTTTTTTATGAAAAACGTTTTTCATAGTGTGTGTATGCAGTCCCTGAGTCAATGTCCAACATTCACTTCTCTCCAATAGCCTATTGAAGAATAAAAAAAATATATATATATATATATTTTATATACTCTATTTGAAACTTATACAAGGATTAGTGACTGAATTGCTCTTTTCCAAATTGCTTTTTTGAATCGGGTAAATTGATTCAGAGCTCATTTGTTTTTGTCTTCTACACACAAAAAAATGATCACAGTCTCCATAAACTAGCTGGTCTTTTCTGTATTAATTAGGCTATATTTGGCTCAATATTTAACAGAATTATAAAGTAGTTAGCCTGTATATTTTAATCTATTTTAACACACACTGCTAAATGATGAATACTTGCCATGATTAACATTGTCATTAACATTTATATTTTACAATTAAGCTTAATTCCTAAAAAAAAAAAAGATTACAAATAACACACTTGCTATTGACAAAGTTTTTGTCATTCAAGTAGTGTATGGCATGTAGAAATGAAACATTCTGTTATTTTATTCTATTCTGCTAAATATATAAAAACTGTTGAATATTGATGTATATATAGCCTAAATAATGTTGAAACTGCTTTGCTAGTTTGTAAAGATACATAAGTCTTTTTCAGGAATTGAGCATAATTGTAAATTCTAATAGTTTTCTGTAGACTTACACTGATCAGGCATAACATTAGGACCACCTCCTTGTTTCTATGCTTACAGACTGTAGTCCATCTGTTTCTCTGCATACTTTGTTAACCCCGTTTTATCCTGTTCTTCAGTGGTCAGGACCCCCATGGACCCTCACAGAGCAGGTACTATTTGAGTGGTGGATCATTCTCAGCACTGCAGTAACACTGACATGGTGGTGGTGTGATGGTGTGTGCTGCGCTGGCCTGAGTGGATCAGACACAGCAGAGCTGTGGGCAGCGTCCTGTCACCACTGATGAAGGACTAGAGGATGGCCAACACAAACTGGGTAGCAACAGATGAGCTATCGTTCTGACTTTAGATTCACAAGGTGGACTGACCAGGTAGGAGTGTCTAATAGAGTGGACAGTGAGTGGACACTGTTTAAAAACTCCAGCAGCACTGCTGTGTCTGAACCACTCAGACCAGCGCAAACACACACTAACACACAACCACCATGTCAGTGTTACTGCAGTTCTGAGAATGATCCATCACCCAAATAGTACCTGCTCTGTGAGGGTCCATGGGGGTCCTGACCACTGAAGAACAGGGTAAAAAGGGGCTAACAAAGTATCAGAGAAACAGTTGGACTGCAGTCTGTAACTGTAGAACTACAAAATGCACCTATATAGAAAGTGGAGCTGATAAAATGGACAATGAGCATAGAAACAACGAGGTGGTCATAATGTTATGCCTGATGTGTGTGTGCTGTTACACAAATGCCCACACAAAATGCAGAAATAATGAACAAAAGTCAGAGAGCACCTTTTTTCATTTATTTGACATCCAGTTAAAATGACCATTAAGTACAAGTTTTTTTTATTTGTTTTTTAGTATGAAAAAAATAAGTAATCTACCATTATTACACTGAAGCCTCAACACCTAAATAGAATGCCATTATTTCAGTGTTTAGTGTGTCCACACTTCTGTCCTTTTCAGGAGACTTCCTTTCAGTTTTTCACAGAAATCTGCAGGGATATTTTTCCACACCTCCAAAGTTCAGTCTTAGAAGTTTCTTCTTTATTCCTGCTTCAATGATGTTGATGTCTAGACTCTGGGGTGGTCAGTCCAACATCAGTGGATTTTTTATTTGATTTGCAGAATTTCTCTGCAAATTTTTCTCAGTAACGACTTCTCAACAGCTACACATCCTTTCAGACTCATAGTGTTGAGTTGTCTCTCACAGTGAAAAGATGGCAGAAGCACCTGTGGATTTTATCAGGTCTGATGCAAGAGTAGATCTTGATTTTCTCCTCTCTCAAAGATAAAAGCTCTAAGTACCATTTATCTGACTCAACTTTGCATTCATTCAGTAAATTTAATGCATTTATCCAAACAAAAGCAACAAAACGTCAACAAAGAAAAACAAAAAGCTATGTGAAGGATCTAGAATGACCTTCATTGGTAGGAAGAAGCAGAAAGCAGAATATCGAAAGATTAATCAGGCAGCTGAAGTAGTTGATGACTTGCAATTTGAATAGAACATTAATAAGACATACCAGCTTGCCTTTATCTGTCACCCTTCATCATTAAATCATCATTACCCATCTCTCTGCCTTACTTAAGGGATGCTCAGCTCACTGCAAAGGCACTGGCAGATTTGATGTAAGGAGGAGTGACTAATGGCAGGCTAACAGGCAGGACTTGAAGTGCTTAGTCATCGGGTTATATTGTTGCTGGCATGGCTAAGAAGGACGTGACACTTATGAGACTGTTTTTCTGATGACACAATTTCTTAAATAGGGAAAATAATAGCTTTCAGGGCATATGATGACAACAGTACTACAGAAATAAAGTTATTACTGAAAGGGTCGGTACTATTGCTTCTGGTCACATCAGTGTGACATATTACAGTATATTGGCTAAAGAAAAGGTAAATGCATCAAATGACACACTCTGATTCCACCAGTTGTACTTTGCTCATCCAACAATTCTTCTGAAATTAAGGGCATTGATAGGGAGTCTGTCTCTATTTGCTGCAGTAACAAGCTCTTTTTCTGTGAAGGCTGTGGTTCTGTAAGGATTTGATTGTGTTCATCCAGAAGAGAATTAATGAGGTGAGGTACTAATGTTAGACAATTTATTTCTGGATCACAAACTCCAAGTATTGGATGGTTCATTCTCACTCCAGAGAACACAGTTCTACTGCTACCCAGCCCAGTGCTGGAGGGCTTTATATTCTTATAGCTGATGATTTGACATCAGACATGGTGAACTTAGGCTCATGCATAGCTTCTTCAGAGCATCCTTTTCAATTAGCCATGCTTTTCTGTGGACATTATATAAGCTGTGTGTGTGCAGATGAACAATTGTGACAGCAACATGCTAAAGTAACTAAATCCACACATTAGAAGGGGTGTCTGGATACTTCTGGACATACAGCGTATGAACAATGACAGAAGCTGAATAATGTCATCACTGTATGGTCAGAGTTGACCACAGAGCAAAACCAAAGGGTGCAGTTAATCCTCTTCTCATGAAGAAAACAAGAACCCTCAAACAAAATCCAATTAAAGATCTTTGTTTGTTTCCCTACAGATTTCCTCTCATTTCAGATTCTGCTGATAATTAAAATAGCACTGACATTCCCTTATGATTGGCACACATATTATTATTCTAATCTTTGAGGCCTAATCTATTTCTCTCCTGATCTCAGCTTGTGCTTTGTTTTCCCCTCTTGACAAGGTCTAACGTCAGCTCTTGGTCCCCGCACCTGCTCCCAGCAGTAAGAGAAACACTCTTTTGAAACCTGACTCAGAATACCTCTCCACACCTGTCTCTGGTGTTGCAGCATCACTGCCCTGACAGGGGGCATCAGAATGCATTATATCTGAACTCACACAGATTGGGAGCAAGGGAAGGAGGGCTTTCTGTTTTCTGCTCACTGCTGTCAGGCAAAAACATGATTTCTGTAGTATGACGCTTTGACAAACCATTACAGTTTGGAGAAGATCCAAGTGTCAAAAGCTCTCAAAGTAACTCCTCTTTCTGTCGCACTGTTCTGTTTTCACTTCTTTTACTGGTGTTCTTCTCATGTTTAATTTCTAAGGGAGCTACATGTAAGATGTGTACATTTAAAGGACAATAAGTATGTATTTGAAGCAGTTGAATCACACCAACAGGTAAAGCACAAGTGTAGAGAGGTAGGAGAAGTGAGCCATCAACTGGAAGTTTGTGGGTTCAAATCCCATGACTCAAGCAGGTATACCTGCTTGTGCCGCTGGGCAAGTCACTTAACCCCCCACCCCCACCACCTACTGTGCTGCACCCAGATTGGCCATAGTTAGGCTAATCTTCCCTTGTAGGACCAATGAAGAACATGACACTTTATCTAATTTTTGTATGTTTTTCTATAGGTGTCAACATAGGCTTTTTATTACATAGGCAATATCTGAGCTCGAGAGTAGCTTTTACTCAATTTCTGTACTAGTTGACAACAAAACACTTTTTGTAAGTAACTCTGGATAAGAGCATCTGCTAAATGCTGTAAATGTAAATGGTGCTATGGAGCAAATGAGCCACACACGTTTTTCAAAATCTATGCTGAGCAGTAAAGGTTTTTTTGTTGGTATGAAACCTGATTCGAACCTTACAGCCCTCCTAACTCAGTTAAGCTGCACCTCTAGGGTTATAATTTGTTTCTGGGGTAGTAGTTGAGTTGCATCCTTTTGCTGTGTCCCTCCAAAGAGGCCAACCAAATGTATGCTTACATTTTAAGAATGGCCTCCTATCTCATAAAATCTGTTTAAAGCACACAATTTTGATAATATATTGCTTATCCCTGCCACTATGTCTGCCAGATAGGCCTAGTTTATTTTCTTATTTCAAAATCAATTTTTCAAACTCCCCATGTAACCTAGGCGTCCTCCAAAATCAGACAAAATGAACCAATATAGAAATGTCTTCTCAATAACTGCACATGCAGTGTCTACATGCAGCATATTCTTCTGTAGAAGAGGTTTAGCTTGTATGTAAACAACAATCAAACAGCAGTTTCGAGATGGCTTTAGTTTACTTGCTTAAGTTAGTACATCTAATCATCGCCCACTATTTGCCAGAATCTAAGCTGATTTAGGGACTATGTTTTAGAGACTATGCAGTTCAGCTTTTGTGTTCTTTTTATGCTGACTAGGCTTTTCTCTGGTGTCATGTTTTCTGGTTTTGATCACGTTATGTGTCTTCATTTAAAGGATCACTACAGAATCATCATTTATCTCTGTATCTTTCTGTAGTAGCTCTGTCGTTGGCCCTGGGCACGTCTTTCCTCTTTCCTCTTTGAGAAGGCTGCCTGGGAAGGAAAGAATAGAGGAGTTTGAATGAGATTGACTTGAAATGGTTGGGTGGCATATTTCAGTAATCAGTGCTGACCTTGGCAAGACTTTATTTCAGAAATATCAGCAGCCCTAACTGAAGATGAATTCTATGCTTTCAGTTCACATTTTTGCTCTTGAATTACAAATAGTATTCTGAATGCCTTTACAGTCTGTATTTTATCTTGACACACAGCGTCTGCTGTTCATTTATAAGGATAAAAAAGCTTCAAGTAATTAAACAAAATGAGCTTTTTTTCTTGAATGTTTTAATTTGATCCTCTGCCAAGGTCCACCCACAATGCTGCTTTGTGTGTTTAATGTAAGGATGTAATATTGACCAAAAATGATCACAGGAGGCACTCAATCATAATATATTAGGATTCTCAAGTTATATTGTACTTTTCAAGGTATTTTGTATGCTCAATACATATATTAATAGTTACGTTGAATTTTCAAGTATCAAGTACACAGTGGGGTCCAAAAGTCTAAGACTGCTTTGAAAATTTCATCCTACAAATACACAACAGAAAGTTTTAGAAATTTGACTTTTAAATTTTAAAATTTAGAAAGTTGTAAGGAGTAAAACGAACAAGAAATTAATCTTCACTAGGTCACTGTTCAAACTTAAGCAAAATTGTGAAACTAATCATGTTGAGGCCTTTGTACAAAAAATACACTTCCAATTTTATAAATGAAGGGTTGACTCTGACTTTTGCACAGTAAATTTAGAGTTATGTTGTAGTTGTTACACTGTACTTTTCAAGCTGTATAATATTCTATTATATGTTGTGTATATATAGCTGTAGTTATATTGTACATGTCAAGGTATGTTATATAGTTTCATTGTACTTTTTAAGCTAAGGCTTATATTTGTTATATTTTATAAATTGGCATGATTAAAAAATAGCATGATTATGTTTTACTTACTTTTCACATTTTATTGTATTGTCTTTGTAAAAATAATTAAAAATAGTCCAAACACTGGAAAACTAAATAATGAGGAAAGCCATCATGTGTTCAGTATGATGTTTGGATACGCTTCCATTTTACCATGGAATTGAATGAAGGCAGTAAATTTTGCTTTCTGATGTTTGATTTGTTAGAGCATGGCTGATATCTGCCTCTTCCACAAATTCCACTGCAGTATGAAAAAAGGTTTGTCATTACTTGCTTTTTGATACTGATGAGTGTAAGATACTCACTTCAACATTTACTTCAAAATTTGTAGTAGAAACGATCCTGTTCTTGGGCAGTTTAACTGCTTGGGAGAAATCTTGGCATGATTCAAACCTTACAGCCCTCCTGACTCAGTTAAGCTGCAACTCTAGGGTTATAATTTGTTTCTGGGATAGAAGTTGAGTTGTATCCTTTTGCTATGTCTGACCAAAGAGACAGATCAAATGTATGCTTACATTTTAAGAATGGCCTCCTACCTCATAAAATCTGCGCATTAATCTGGTCTTGGTTTACAGTATTCTTTGTCAGTTCAGACAACATGACTGGCTGCCCTCCCATAGAGATTTTAGTAGGCCACAAACCACAGAGAATTTGGATGCATTTAAACAGACCATAAACTGGAACAAAACATATGGCCCCAGCCATGAACTGAGCAGCCGGCAACTTGTTGACTCTTTTGCTGCTATCATGAACAGCTCATTGTGTACACTGTTCTACAAAATTATACAAAATTTCCCAAGATAATTATATACCAAAGGTTTGCTAACTGACCTTGAATATGATTTCTGCTCACATTGGACTTCTTACTGAATGTTGGAAGTTCAGATTATCAGTGAAGTGACTTGTTCGTGGCTGTGCTTTCTTCAAGATATGAGTTGTTTCTGTGCCTAATTTAGACACTTTCATAAACTTGTCTAGTATTCAGTGAAACAAGTACCTCAGTAAAGTTATAGACTTCTAAAAATCTCCTTCTTCTCTAAGCTATCATGTATATTTGTTCAATAAAGCCCTAACATTAAAATATACACATACCTGACACTTTATAAGGAACCCAGAGGAAATTTTAATTGCTGAAATGTTATTCTTTATAGCTCAGGAGTGATGGCTCTCCTAATGTTTCTTAAGAGAGATAGCGTTAGATGAAAATGAGACATTAGATGCAGGACAGGTGAAGGAGAGAAGTGATTATAGTTGCAGATAAACACAAGAATTGTTATCTCAGAAAATCTGAGCACAATATGTCACTTTACTGAGATTTTACTAAAATTCAAGGAAGACACATGAGATTACCAAAGACGTTTCTCAGGAAAAACATCTGAGCAGCAGGAGACTTAAGTGCTTAAACTTAAGCTCTGTTGTGTTTCCATTTAATTTGGTTGTTGTCTAAAGAGACTTTATAGATGTTATTGAGATCTCTTTTACTATTTTTCTTTTCTGTGTTACCACCTGTACACCTGATCTCTTTTGCAACTGTCCAGTCAGCCAATCATATGGCAGCAGCACAATACATTAACTCATGCAGACACAGGTCAAGAGCTTCACCAACTGCTCACTTCAAAGATCAAAAAATGTGTCAGAATTGCAGAATGAATCTAACACCTGCAGATAAAAACCCATGGTAGAGATTTACTTGAGGCAAAGGAATTCAAGGTCAAAACCAGAAGACAGGATATCCTGAACAAGAGAATCATAATGAGAGGAGAACACAATCCAGGGTCAAACACAGAAATGCAAAAACAACAACAGGGCAAAAGGGAAAAGACAAATTGCCACAGGTTATCAACAAAACAAAGAACACTCAGTATGCAACTGGAGATGTTGGCAATACTTCATGATTGACTAAACTAAAGTCTGGGCTTATATACTGCCTAAATGATTGCATGTAATGACATACAGATGAGACATTAGAGCTCAGGGTATGTGGAGTGTAGATAAAAAGAATCTATTGGTTGACGAAGATGAGGGTGGAGACACACGTTCCCCAAGAGAGTTATGGAAGAAGACTTACTACGTGACTTACTAATCGTTCTTGGCAGTAGGCATGACAAAATGGGATCTAAGACACTGACCTTGGCATGGTTGTTGATGCCAGTCTATTTCATGAATTGCTGAACTCAAAACAAAAAAAAAACATCTAGTAAATGGCAGTTCTCAGAGGTCAGAGTGGAATGGCCAGACAACCTAAAAGGAAGTCTATGGAGTAACCACTGTTTACAACTGTGTTGGTCAGAAAAAAACCTTTCTGAATGCACTAAATGTTGAACTCTGTGGTGGATGGGCTACAACAGCAGAAAACCATATCCAAACCTGTCAGCCAACAACAAAAATCTCAGAGAGTTTAAGATCACTAAAACTGGACAGCTTACAAGAGAAAACCGTCATCAGGGCTGATGAGTCTTGATTTCTGCTGCAAAATGCAGTTGGTAAGATCTGGCATAAACAGCATGAATTCAAGGACTTAATCTGTCTTGTGTCAGCAGTTCAAACTGGTGGTGGCATGCTGATATGAGGAAAGTTTTCTTTGCACATTTTGGGTCCTCTAACACCAACTAAGCATTTGATTAGTGTTGCTGACTGTGTGCATCCCTTTATGGCCACAATTTACCCATTTTCTACTTAGAATAATAATGTCATTTTACAAAGCCCAAGTCATCTCAAACTGGCATCATGAACAATGAGCTTGTGATGATTTTATGTTTCCCAGTGTGTGTCTCCAATGTTTGTTCTTCATCCAATACTTACTTTGAATAAGTACTTAAGTATGTGAAATAATGTGTGCTGGTGATGGAATTCAACAAATGTGCAATGGTTGGCTGAAAGCTTGTGTCCATCTATCTAATCAGAGATCAAGAATTTTTTTAAATTGAAATATTCTTGTCACCTTTTACTCCTTAATGTTTACTTGTATTTATTGTAATGCTACATAGTGATTTTACAAGATAAATACTCTTACTGCCCATATAATTTTTTTTTTCTGTTTCAGGTGACCTAGAGTTTTGTACAGTAACTATATGCTGCTGGGGGTGTGTGACTGTCAGTATGAGGTCAGTGGAGAGTTATGTTAAAGCTGGCATGTTCAGTATGGCCTGTGGCAAGCCCTCATTCAGGCAAGGGCTGGGGGGGGATACTAGTTTGATCCGGTTCTTTCTGGTGCAGCATAGCTCTTTACTCAGCACTTTTAACACTTCCACCATAAGCCACAGCAACACACCTGCCTCTGCCTATCTAACTCATGCACACATACACACTCTCTGTTCCACTCCATTTTGGCAGCGTTCCCTGTCTGCCTGTCCCAGCCTGCACACCATGCACCTGTCCTTCACAGCGATAATGTATCCCATCTCTAATTAACTACACAAGCACAGCCCAAGCCCACCAAATGCACACGGAAATAAACACATTCACTTTCTCCATGTGTCCCACATCTAATTAGCCTCCCAATCACAACCTAACCCTAAACAACCTATACAGACACATCTACAGACTACTCAGCATCTGAGTGTGCTGCAAGTAGTTGATGTTGCCAGTTTACTAGATACATCTGGCTTTTATTTACATTTGTTGGCCAATTTGTTTTGTTCATGTACCAAATAGGTGCATTTTAGGTATACAGTAACACACAAGTTACACAAGTGCACAAGTGCACAATTTATCAGCCCCCCCTCTATCTCATCTATCAGTTTAGAGGGCCTCTGTAAGGCCACCCCAGGATCACTGTAGACCAGATATTATTTGGCTGATGCATCATCCTTAACACAGCACTGACAACAACTTACTGACAACAGTAGCATGTTAATGTGTGTTGCGCTATGTATCAGTATATCAGCTGCATTATAAACACTTACACTGGCTACTTTATTAGACATCCACTGGGGTCTAAAAGCCTTAGACCACTAGAAACAATGCTTCTATGTTCTTCCATTTTATTCAAATTTATTGTAAACTTTTCAAAGAATTTATTTTATCAGCATAACTCTCTGAATGACCAGTAGAATCTTTTAAATATTTACATATATCCCTCTCTTGCTTGAATGACCACATTCATTAGAGCTGGCAAGTTTTTGCAAAAAAAAAACTGATTAGATCAAATCTACCTGTGAGTCGTTTGATTCACATGCCTCAGTGGAAAGGATAATAAGACTGACCATTTTGTACAAAAGCCTTAACATGGTCATTGTCACAATTTGCTTTGATTTGAATAATGACCTAGAAATTGTGCAGAATTTTGAATATCTCTTTTTTTTTTACTCATCAAAACCTTTCTTTGTTTTACTTTTTTCAAAACTCTAAAACATTTTGCTTTTTATTTCCTCATTTAAATAAAAAAAATCCAGAATTTCAATGTGGTCCCAGACTTTTGGACCCACTGTGCCTACTTTGCTACTTTTTGTAGTTAGCTACAACAGGTTAGCTATTACAAATAATAGCTACAGTGTTATGAAATGTAGATGGTAGCTGTAGCACCTACAAATTTTTATGTAGCTAAAAATGTAGATGCAAAAACAAGGAGATGGTCATAATGTTATACCTGGTCAGTGTATCTTGCTGAAATGTTTAAATTGTAGCAGTTTTATTCCAACAGTAGACAACACTTTGCACAAAATTCTCTGGTTTGTTTTTGGTTATTGGTTATTATTAGTCCAAATTCTTGTTGGATATCACGCCTTTGGGTGTGTAAGTTTGATTGTTGGTTACACTTTTTTTGTGATCTGCATATTTACATCTTTTCAATTGTGTGTTTCTTTCTGGCACATCATTAAATGCAGTGTCTTGTTCACACTATCAGTTGGGTTTGTTTGGTGTGTCAGGTGGAGATTCAGCCACTACTGTTTCTGGAAAAGTAGCTAAATTGTAGCTAGCTACAAAATTTGAGAAAGTAGCTACATGGTAGCTAACTATTCATTTTTCAGTAGCTATCCCAACCCTGCAACTTTGTTGCCACACTTTGTAAGCATACGGTTAGAGAATTAGAAAGTTGGGTTCCATTGACAGATGGGGTAGAGGGGGGCGGATACATTAAAAACAGATGAGTTCTATAATTGTAAACCTACAAAGTGCACCTATTTAGTAGGTGTTTCTGATAAAATGGCCACTGAGTGAAGGTACAAGGTACCTAATAAACTGGTACTACTGTGCAGAAATTAAATACACAAAAGAATAAACTATGAACACTTTAGTCCTCTGACACAGTTTTATCTCTTGAGGCCTGCCAGTGTCAGCGGTGTTTGTTTATCTCCTTTCCCTTCACCTATTAATGTGTGAGCAGTGAGGTGGGTGTAACTAACAGAGTGCTCTGAAGGAATGGGAGCTGACACAGTGAGTGTTTCTATCATGGGCTTTTAGTGGCTGTCGGCAAGACGCAGTCTCGTGGGATACGGCTATGAGGATGCTCTGAGGCATTTTGAAAACATAGATAAAAATGGCTTATAAAGATCATTTTATAAACTCTTTAGCTGATATGTGGAAGAGAGATTTCGACTCAAAACCTAGATGACTCAGACTTCAACTCGCCAGGCTGGCTCATTATATTAGCTTGAAAGTGAATGTAGAGTTTTCCCTGATCTGCTATATCACACATCTTTTGGTTATGTGTTTAGGAGAAGAAAGATGAAGCCATGGCTTTAGCACACCTCCTACTGTTTAACTTTCATTCATAAAGCTGCTTTTCTGTGTTGTATTATTTTAGGCTGTTATACAATGACTTCAAGACAACACCCCATGGATTGCACTCAATTATTTTATTCATTGTTACAAATTTGAGAAGACAACAAGGGAAATGTTCACTTTTTTCCTGTGACACGGTGCTAGGAGTTTAAAAATTAAGCTAGAAAAATAGGCTGTTTGTTGGCGCAGCTTGTGCTATTGACTGTAACTCAAAGT
The DNA here is from genome assembly GCF_015220715.1 of Pygocentrus nattereri. Lineage (NCBI taxonomy): Eukaryota > Metazoa > Chordata > Actinopteri > Characiformes > Serrasalmidae > Pygocentrus > Pygocentrus nattereri. The sequence goes on from NC_051213.1 coordinate 18,048,679, forward strand.
GTTTTTCAATCCCAATAAGTGATCTTTATAAGACCTTCAGAAATCACTGTCTAACAATGAAATTGATCAATAACCAGTAGCTCATGAGCTAATTGGCTTATGAATATGGACAAAGGCTCATCTTGAGATTAACTGGAAACCTGTATTTATGGCACTCGTGCACTATTAATGGAATTATGTCATCAGTGGTTGAAATTTTCCTTAAAAATCCTATAAATAAAGATCAAAAGATCAAGCACGGTCCAAAGTGTCCAGGTTCAATTCTTCCTTCACAAGAAAAAATCTTGGTCTATAAACAATGTAAGACCTTCTGAAAACACCATTATCCTACTTGTTAAATCTTTCATGTAAGGCCTGAACATATCTTGTCCGTATAAGCGTTCACAGTGCATGCATTTTATATTGTCACTAAGCTTGAAGTCATAAAAGAAGCAAGAGCTTCAGTGATATTGTTACCTGAATGAATAAAGGACAGAAGGAAATGGAATCCAAGACCTTGAAAAGAAAAGAGAATCTATAAGAATTCCTCTTCCTGCTGTCTTTGCAGTAGTGGGACACAGCCAAGGAAAAGACATAAAGCAGGACAGAGTCTGACGGCAAGACTAACTCTGAATATATGTGCATGCCCTGTGCCAAATTTCCAGTCCTAGAGGAAGAGTATTCAAAAACCTAAACAGCGTTGCTGTGTGTTTTAGCCGCAGGCCATGGTTTCCCTTTAAATGCTACTGCAGCTATTTAAATGCCACTAAATCCTACAGAAGCTTTTGGTCATCTTTCTGCAGCAAACATACACACACGCACAAATTCTAATTGAACCACTAAACTCTACTTGCCTGTGCATAACCTCACAGGCTCCCTTTATTTCAGAAGCTGTAGTGACGCCCACCTTGCTAAACTTGGACGACTCAGCTTTCGTTAAAGCCTCCTGATTACACTTGTCTGAAGCTGGAGCTTCATTTTGCTAACTTTACTCTCTCAGCCGCCCCCTGCTATTGCTGACTCGACACATTGGCTTCCTGGACATGCCTCACGTTGACATTCAATTAGTCCTCTAACTACTGCACCTCCCTCTACCTAATGGCTCAGAACCCTTCTTTTCCACAGGAATAATTTCTTTTCTTCCGTTTAATAGGCTCACCTCAAAATGGAAGGAAAAAATGGCCTTGGGATCATTACAGTTGGAATGAGAAGGTGGAGATGATAGATACGGAGGAGACCGCTCTTTCTCTTTCAGACTTTCTTCAAAAGAAGTTCTATTCCCAATGAATATTAAGGAAGCGGCTGATCAAAGAAATGTACGTATCCACATTCAGCAGTATTGCCTTCCACCCGGCGGTCCATTGCAACACCCATGTTATCTAATGCTTTGATCTCGAACGACCACTGAGGACCACAGAATTTCAGTGAGGTTCTTCAACAAGTTTCTTCTCTTAGTGACGTATAGTATTCAGAGAAACGATATAACCACAGAACTCTTTAAAATACGCTGTTTGTAGGAACCCTATTTCTGTAATAAGTACTACTGTATGTGCGAGACAGGGTACAATGAGAAATATAATATTCACTTGTTCCGTTGTGCACTTTCAGTATTTTAAATATGTTGCTCATAATTCAGTGACCATGACCTGCTGAACTATGTAAATAAATATGAGAAAAATGAGAAGAATCTCAAGCATTACGCTATACAATGTTGTGATGTGATATAATGATAAAAGGGGAATTCCATAGATTTTATGAAGTTTCTGCTCAGTTCACTCATTGAGATCCGGGATGGATTATTTTCTCCTGGGCATCAGCATCTTTGGAGCCCACTCAATAATGCAAGTAAATAAATAAATAAATAAATAAATAAATAAATAAATAAATAAATAAAAGACCTTAAATAACTTTAATACACAAATTATGCATACTTATATGCACTTTTTACAACATTGGAAAAATAAAGATACTAATTCTCGATGAATGTACAATGTTGCTGCACAATATTTGGTGTTAGGGAGCTTCTAAATATTTAAATAAAGTGGCAGGGTATGGGCTTTTATTATATAACATATTCAAGGGATATTTGTTCATTTAATTTTAAATCTCCTGGCCCTTGATGGCAGAGCCCCCTGGCTGACACAGGTCCCTGGGCGCTGGCCTCACTGGCCTGGTTAGAAATCCATTCCTGATTGATATGTAAAAAGTTGTGTATGCTGACTATTTTGCCTTACAACACCCTGCATGTGCCCTCTTGCATGATTAGATTTTTAAAAAGTACATTTTAGGCTTACTCTGTCATAAAACAATGTAACATATTCATAATCATTTCATCACTTCTGGTAACTATCAGCAGCATTGGGAAAATTTTTAACTGGCTAAGTTTCTCTAGAATTGACTTTGTTTATATCTTATTCATTTAATTATGTAGAAATTTTGAGAAATCTGTGGAATTCCCTTTAAGAGTGTAAAGCAGCATGTTAGTTTGAATGTGCATGCTGAATAAGGAGAAACAGTATCAGGGCATCACCTCAAGAAACAAATGGACTAGAAAGAAACTAACTGACTACTGTTAAAGCAGGAATGCTGCTGAGCCTCTAGTGTGGAATAAAGCAAGCTTCTACATTTGTATAAAAGAACACATTAACTGGGTTATGCTCAGAGGACACTTAATGTCTTTCTGACTTTTTCACTGCTTCTCATGCCCTAGTGTTTCTGGGCTATGAAGGCCCAATTGGCAGATTTTGGGTAAGGTGGCTGAAGTGGAGAAGTAAGGCTCCATCTAGTGGTAACTCTCATAAACTGATCAGTGACACTAACGGTGGAGAGCAGGGCACTGCTGCCATCCACAGGTTCTGAACATTAACAGAAATGTAAGACAAACGGGTCCTCATTCGCAATTCACCATACAGATGGTGCCTATGTTAAATCTCATGCTTTTAAAAATTCATGTTAAAGAAGTGCCTCATCAATCCTGAACATATGGACATATAAGTTCATTTTCAGTGCATTTCTTGTGCCCATCAATAACACACTGTCTCCTCAGATGGGTTGTAAAATGCATAGCATTTAAAATGGCACTGAAAATCTGTAATTTTGTAATACTCTGAAAACTCCTCCATTTGAAAGATGCTGGAGGGAGCCAGTGGCTTTAACTTGCTAGTTGTACTGATAATGATTTTCAGAAGAGCCCAGTTTAGTCAGAAATATAAAAGTTTTGAAAGTCATAGAGTGAGTTTTCTCAATTGTAACAACTGTGCATGTGTGAAATTGCAGTTTTGCTTTTTATTTTTCGGCTGCTACTCACTAGACACCAAGCAACAGAAGAAGGTGTTCAGCTTTGGAGGCACAGCCGCTACAGTTCGGAAACTCAGTTCTTGCACTGTATGTATGCATTTATTTATTGGCTTAGAAAAGAAATGGTATACCATTCTTTCTGTATTTTCCTGAGCATGAGAATTGTATAAATAATGTTATTCACACAATGCCAGTCTGCATTTTAAACTCAGTCATTAGGTGACCGTTATTAGTCCCACAACAGGGAAATTTCACCTCCACATTTAAGTCATCCATGAAGTGAAACACCACATACACACTATTGAGCAGACAGCACACTTTCCCGGAGAGGTGGACGGCCCTATCCACAGTGCCTGGGGAGCAGTTGGGGGTTAGGTGCCTTGCTCAAGGACACTTCAGTTATGTACTGTTAGCTCTGGGGATCGAACCGGTGGCCTTCCAGTCAAAGGGCTGGTTCCCTAACCTCCAGCCCATGACTGCCCATTGTTTGTTTCACTCCAGATCTAATCTAGTGGAGTCAACAGCCAAAATACAACTATGTCCAAATGGTACAGGTTTTATTAATTGATGCCATTGATGTTTGCTGATTTAGCCTGGACATATAAATAACTGGGACTATTTCTGACATCAAGAAGCCCTTGGTCTAAAATATCTTTGGAGGTCCTCCACAATCTGACACATAACGCAAAAAATAACAAATATCACCAGAAAAATAACTTTAATGAACAACTTGTGTTTGTTCATGTACAGTTTGAACAGCACTGGAAAAAGAATGTAATGTAATTGAATTACATATTACAAAATATAGCCTATTTTCTGATAACACGCTGAGTGGTCTTCAGCCCAGAGAACACAGTGTCCATGATATTCCACGAAGAATTTCAAATGTTGATTCCTCTGACCACTGGACACTTTTCCACTTCTCCTCAGTCCATTTTAAATGAGCTCAGTCCCAGAAAAAGTTACAGCATTTCTGGATCCAGGTTATATACAATTTCTTCTTTGCATTTTAGAGTTTTCACTTGCATTTAAGCATGTTTGTTTTTAATGCAGTGCCACCTGAGGGCCGAAAGATCATGGCCAGCAAATACTGGTTTTTGACATTTTTAAAAACCAATAACATTTCTCAGTTTTTGCATTTGATATGTTGTCTTTGTACTATTTTCAATTAAATGTAGGGTCTAAATTATTTACACATCATTGAATTTAGTTTTTATTTACATTTTGCGCAGCATCCCAACTTTGGAAATTAGGTTTTATATTGACACATTCCTTTGTTCACTTTCATTTTAGCATTTTTAATTTCTTAATTGTCATACAGTGATCTATGCTGTGCTAATTTAAACTAATAACTTTTTTGTCATTTTGTCATTCAATATATGACAAAGGATCTATAAGAAGAAAGTCAGTCTTTATGTTAGATTCATTCTGTTAAGGATGTAAAGTAGTTGAAGGCCCTTCTATGTATATATATATATATATATATATATATATATATATATATATATATATATATATATATATATATATTCCTTCTATATACATACTCCTGTGCTATACTGTTTTGTTTATTTCTTAAGAAAAAACATCCTCTGCAAATAACATACTCCTGCACATTTTACCCACAATTACTGTAAACAAATCCAGCAAATTATTACACAAATGACCTGAATGTGATATTTAAGTTTTTTCTCTTTAGAGGGTGTGTTGACTTATTTTCACCTTGAAAATCAACAAAGCATAGTGTTCACTTTTACATATGACTGTACATCTGCACGGTCAACTCTCATTCTTTCATTCATTTTTCCATTTTTGCATCTCCATCATACACATTGTGAATTTGACGCATTTTACATGTAATGTCCCAGCTTTGAATGATTCAATTGTTTAATACAAATCTGCTTTTATATCACCTATAATGCTATTCACTATGTAAATTTCTTTCTTTGCACCTGCCATGCTAATTGTTAGCAAATTACCAGCAAACACAAAACAATTACTTGTGCATTTTACTTTTCCAAAGAAACTAATTAGCTGCCATTGTTGCTGCTCCTAGCATACGAACCTCATGAGACAAACAGGATATTCTTAACAGCAAGAATAGAGACAAGAACTTACTGTGTTCAACACCATATCTCAATATGGCACATTGGCTCTGAATATCAGGAGACTCAAGGGGATTGCAGTCATTTAGGCCCAATCTTATGGGGCCGCACAATTCAGAATTCAGAATCAGTTAAACAGATAAAGCTTTTAATTATTTTAATGATTTCCGTAATTATTTCAGAATGAGCAGAAATAGACTAATGGTTACACATGTCTGGATTTTCTGCAAATAAGGAAATGTTACTCTCTTCATTAGCTGAGGAATACATTTCCTATCCACGTTCAGGATGGTCAGCTCTCTAATTAAATTAATTAAAGTTTCTAGGTACCTACTTCACCTGGTAATGTTTACTTATTAAAACCTTTCCCACAAAAAAAGCAGTGGAAAAATGAATTTCTACATTATTTCCTAAACATGTTTGATAAGCATATGTACAAAATTTGCTTGTGTAGTTTTACACTGAATTGCCAAGACTAGGAAGCCTATATCGCACTAGTTAGCACTGTAATGTCAAGTACACTTGCTTATTTTTTATGCTGTGTGACATTGTTATCTAACAGTGTTATCTAACATCTTTTATTGTCTATTTTATAGAAAACAGTATATCATTCATAAAGTGTCAGAAACCACATAAATAAGCAAACACCACAAAACTAAAAGGCTACATTAGGAATGTATAACATGATTGTCAGCCTCTGCTAAATACAGTGCCCTGCAGAGTCATCAGATTCATTTGGATTACAGTAATACAGTTTGTTCTAGCCAATATTTTTGTTGCACGCCAATGTGCACGTTTAGTAAAAGTACACGGTCAGAGTGTAAAAAAAATGTAATAGTGTAATAGATGGGAAAAAATGTCCTGTTTTTAGAGCACTCAGGAGTTACTGATACTAATGTGTCTGCAGTTTGTATATGTGTAGTTTGAGGTGCTTTCTAACACACACATGCAAGAACCATATTTATTGTATTCATATAAAATTCTAATGTGCATCACTGATCTGAAAAAAAAATGAAACAGATTTCTAGATGAATTCCCCTTCAGCAATTTTTCAGCTGAAGTGTATTATAGGCTTTTTGACACTAGGGGGCAGGTAGTTTGGCTTTTTGATTTTGTTCACCTCCTAACAGAACAAAAATCATAATTTAATTAGAGAATGCCTTTAAAGACCACAGACTTCAAACAGACTAGAAAAACCTTTCATTTGCTTTTTAAACATTTGCAGCCCTCATACACTTTATAAATGCATGAAAATGATAAATATATTTTCTTAAATGCATCAATATTTAATAGGACATTTCCACCCACACTTTTCAAATATACACTCACTGGTCACTTTATTAGGTCATTTTACCATAAATGTGCATTTTGTTGTTATACAATTACAGACTGACAGGCTGTTGTTTCTCTGCATAATTTTTAGAGATGAACATCGTCTCTACCTTTACTTCTAAAGCGGACCGACAAGGTAAGAGCATTTAAACAAAAGATAGAATGTCTACAGTATTTAAAACCTCTAGCAGCAATTCAGTGTTTGATCTTCTTGTACAAGCACCAAAATGTCATCACTACATCAGTGTCACTGCAGTGCTGAGAATGATCCACTACTCAGATATGTCCTGCTCTGTGGTGGTCCTGTGGGGCTCCTGATTGTTGAACTACAAAATGCAAGTATTGCATAAATGCACCTGATGAAATGGACATTTTATATACTTAAAGGTTGGTGTATCTAATAAATTGGATAGTCTGTGTGTATTTTATACTCTTCTTTGTGTTCTTGTGTTTCCACTTGTAAACAGAATGTGGTGAAAAAGGAGTTCATCTGTCATGATAATCATCATAATTCACAGTCCAGCAGGTATAATCTGATGATTTGGAGCTATTGTTGTTCTAAAGTGTGTTGAAATACGAGCTTCTAAGCATGTCAAGAAGGTACTGAGTGGAAGCTTTATTTGTTTATAGCAGTGATAACAGTCCAGTTGTGAAAAGTGACAGAGAATCAAATGGTGAAGTGGTATAATGGAGTGATGACTCATCCATTTGTAGACAACTGCAGTATGTTGCAGACCCCAGTGGATGTTATGAGGAAAATAATTTTTTTAATTTTTACATTTTTTTCGTCTTTGTTTTATTATTTTTGTGACAGGCATTAAGAGGCTGCTGGTAAGCACAGAGCTGAGCTCAAACTCTCTTTGCCTGCTGTTAACATTGGCTGTCCATTGTTTTTTTTGTAAAGTGTTCTTCCTAAGACACTCCTGTGCTTTACAAAAAGTACTGGACACCTGCTCATCCCATATCTCTCTGAAAACAAGGGTATTGATAGGGATTTTTTTTTCCATCTTTGCTGCACTAACAACATCTACTCTTCTTGGAAGACTTCATATTATATGTTGGAACATAGCTGTGAGAGTTTGATTGCATTAGGCCACAAGAGCATTAGTGAGGTCAGATACTGATGTTGGACAAAAGCCACTCCAACTCATCTCAGACGTATTGGATCACTACAGCAGATGCAGTTCCACTGCTGCACAGCCGTGCTGAGGAGCCTTATACCCCCTCTACACTTATAGAAATGATGGCGCTTCAAGTGTTCTTTAGAAAAGAAAACGGTTCTGTGTAGAACCATGAACACTCGAAGAACATTTTGAAAGGGTACTTTCTATCATGAAAGTGTTCATCAGACTGAGAATGTGTTGTATATGGATGCCCGAAGACTGCTGGGATAGGCTCCAGCTTCCCCCCGCGACCCTGACAGAGAAGCGGCTTAGAAAATGGATGGATGGATGGATATACATGTGGATAGAAACATCTACAGCACATTCTCCATCAATATGAAAAACCCTTTCACGACTCAAAGAATCTTTGATTAAAAACCCTTTAATTAAATGGTTCTTTGAGTGTTCATGGTTCTATATAGAACCATTTCTCTACTAAAGAATCCTTGAATCCTTTACTAGGCAACCTTGATATTGGACTTGTTGACCTTAGGCTCATGTGTGGCTGTTACGATTAAGGCTACAGCACTAAAGTTACAACTCACATTGTTCACCTTGCCTGAAAGATCTTCTGCAGCAGTTATTCATTGTTTGACTTGAGCAGGATAAGCACTGACTGTTGATCCAGTTACAGACTGTAAGCCAGTGATTACACACCATTTTAAGTGTCTGGGCTAGTAAATACACCAGAGGCTATGCTAAAAAGTTTATTACTGCATTGAACTTAGTGAGACTACGATGGTATCTGAGCAGTGTAGTTTTTCACTGGCTACAGATTCAAATGTACGCAGAATTTCTGAGGAATAACGTAATTATATACTTCGCAGCACCATAATAATGCATGCTGTTATTACCTGCTGTCTTCCATCCAGCTCCAGGGCTTGATAAAAGCAGCAAGGACTATGTTCTCCCAAACACTTGATTATAAGTAGTACTTTGGTTTGTTTTTGTTGTTTTTTTTTCCACTTGTGGAGTGTTATAAAAATATATGTGTTGCTGTGGGATATTGCATGAAAGCAAATTCTCTCTACTGGATCCATGGCTTTCATGAGACTATGTCTGACAATGTCTGAAAACCACCATAGTCTTGTGTAGCATTGTGTTGAATATGATTGCTTGCAGAGAAACAAAACTCATGGTAAGAAACTTCCAAGCATGACCAGCTCTAATGTCCAACAGTTTTTGGTCAGGCAGATACAGTCTAAAGCAGAGAAGAAGAGATGAAGAGATGGTAGAGATGGAGGCCCAGACAAGCAGATAGACAGAAACACAAGGAAAGCAACAGACAAGATGAAAGAAGGAGAAAGAAACAAAAGCAAGAGAGCCATGCAGTCATGGCATTTCAGCAGTTGTGCTGGGCAGAGCCAAGGTGTGAACTGCACTGCTGATGTCCGTTTGTGTAACCTCCGGCCTCTAAAGTGAGCAATCTGGGGCCTTGTCTGATCATGGTGGCTGACACAAAAGTGTGAAGGCATGGGGATGAGGCAAGCTAGTGGTGTTTTTTCTGCTTGTGGAGCCCCAAGGTCCACAAAGAGACACTTGTCTGGCTGGCTCCTGCTTGTTTGCAGGCTGATTTGCAGATTTCAGAGATTTCTTTTTTTCTTTATGGTGAGGTGAAATAAACATTCTGGAGGGTCTGCGTGAACAAGACTTACAGAAACTATACTAATATGTAAACCTTTTGAGGCTTTCTTAGCTTGAAGAAACCGAGACATATGAAAGTGAAGAGATATGCTGAAATGGGACCTGTGGGCCGTTGCCAATATCTGATCAATTTCATGTTCATATATGCAGATGCTGAGGCTGGTATATTTACATTCATCCTAGATTAAAATTTTTAGCATAGTAGCCAATGTTCTGCTCTTCTGGAGCTATAAATATGTCAACTAATATGAATTTAAAATATGTGTAAACCTAAACATCTGTCCAATGGCAGTATTTTTTAAAACAATTATCTGCTAATACAGATACTTTTGTACATTCTTAATTGAAACAACAATATAATACAAATCAAATGAATGTTATAATACCACTAATTAGTACACTCAGATAAAATGGTACAAAAATGTCACTGGGGCAGGACCCTTAAGGGTACATCTCAGTACCTTTAGTCAGGGAACATAATTGTACCATAATCCATTGCTATTACATTTTTGTAAGTTGTATTGACTCCACACACCCATCTCATGTCCAAGTTGTTAATTTTACTGTTCTGTTTTAAAACATTAGGTTTTTAAAAAAAGTTTCAAAATGTATTTTTTGCCCAGGAAAATGCTTATTTAAGGTATACAACTGGACCTTAAAACCTGTTGTACCTTTGAGGGCACATATACATTGTTCCTTGATGAACAAAAATGTACCTGCACAGCACCTTTATTTCTAACAGTATATGACTGAGTCCGGACTGAAACCTGGATAAAGTACATCTGAATTAAACCTAAGGCAAGGAGTGTGCTGGACTGGATCAAGACCAAAACCAAGCAACGAGCCAGTTCAGAAGTAAATAATTAAACAAACAAACAAATAAATAAACATTCATGTTAAGTTCATTATACATTGCACATTCTTGAAAAACAATTTACAAGTTCTCATTTCCCCAAGACTGACACAAGACCTAATAAAAAATATTTGTTTTAAAGAGGATCAGGTGTAAACTAAGCTCATCCATTAGTAATTATTATCTTCATAGACTCAAACAGGGTGAGAGAGGACACATAAGTAGGGGTAGAATGTGGGGAGACATTGTAATGCAGGAGAGAGACAGAGAGGGAGAAAGAGAGAGATTGAAAGAGGGAAAACAGATGGGGAAATAGAATTTTGGTATGTGTGTATGTGTGTGCCTTAGAGAAAGGGAGCCTCTTATACTGTCTCAGCAGGCGCTTGGCCTGAGCTTCGGCCTAGTCTCGTCTGCCCAGCGGGGGCCTTTCCTGAACCGGCTGCCCAGGGGAGGGGCACCTGCCCCAGCCACAAACACTGGACCAGAGGTGGGGGGCGTAGACCAGAAGCAGAGGGGAGCAGACAGGGGATGATGGAAAGGCACTCAGGAAAAGGACATGTTTTCGTATTATGAAACACACAGGTAGCACAAAATTACAGCTGGAAAAAATATATAGTGCCCTTTACATCCTGCTATAGGCTGTGGTCTGCAGTTCACTCCTACATCTCCTACAAAACACATGATTTCAGTACAAACATATCCTTGGTGGTTATTGTTGGAGAGTTAAACGGTACCAACTCTTTGTGACTCCCAACATAAACTGACAGCTTATGGATTTGTCGACCTCCCTCTGGGCAATATTTTCCACTGTTTGGGCTCAGTGGGTAAATACATGCGTTTGAAGTTGATCACACTCAATCCTTCAGACTAGTTCATAGAGAGAGAGAGAGAGAGAGAGAGAGAGACAAAAAAAAAAAAATGACAAGGCCCCATTCTCATTTCAGCATTGTGAAACTCCTGGACTAAAGCCTTCAGTTCACATTTTATCACTGAAGATGGTCATAAATTTCTTATAGAAGACTTTTTTTGTCCTATTTAGGAGAGGATTTGTTGGCCTACTGGATGATTTGCAGTAGCAGCATTGGTGGAGCTGATGCAGACACATCAGCTAGCCATAGTTGCTACATGAAGTGAAATAATTAGGTGGCACATATTGGCAATGACATAAAAACAGAATAGGATTATAAGCAGGAGCAAGGCGACAGAGCACTTTGTTGCACAGAAATTCTCAGAGCTCCATGTGTTTGACAGGGAATCTGAGGCTTGCTTGCCAGTAGAGGACACATGCTGGCCTCACGTGGATTAACCACACTGAGAGGGAGGTGGGAACAGCGGCTAGGACATCCTCACACATGCTCATTTCATCCAGGTAAATAGAAACATATGGCAGAGATGAAATAGAGCAGGAGAAAAGAAGAAAGACATACAGCTCTCTGCGCACCAGGTTTCGACGTCCCATCCACTGAACTCTGCTTTAATAGCAGAAGTTAAATTTGAACAGATCAAGCACTTGAACTTAACTCCACTGTGAGTGTTGGCTGCATAATTTATTATTATTATTTTTTTTATTATCATGATTTTGGCTTTTCTAATACTATTATTGTTGAAATTGCAATATGCAAATAAGTTACATTTGCTTATTGAATGCACTGCATACGTCCAAGCCGCATGTTCCAGATGAGCATTTTTATGGATATTATTGCAAAGGTGGAAAAAAACTTGAGTAATTCTACTTTGTTAAAGTAACATTTTCTTTTACAAATCTCAAAGGCCAGGAGATTTTTTTCTATTTTTCTCTTGCTAATCAGTTGAATTCTTGTGCATTACGAAATTGAAACTGCACAACCACAGCGACTTTGTGGTAGTGTGCTAGATTAGTATCACCCATTGGCCACCGCATTACATTCCACCAAGCAAAGAAATCTTTGAATAATTTTTAAAGGTTATTTTTTACATTTACATACTTGAGCACATTTAAATATAGATGCTTTTTGCTTTTTATTTCCTCCATATATCCACTTTTAACTGAGTAAGATTTTAAGTACTCATACTTTCACTTAAGTAGTTTTAAGTAAATTTCTTAACACTGCTAATACTTTTATTTGGAATAAATCATGTAGTCAAAGGGCCAAATAATTGTCATCAAAAATAGTCCATGCCACATTAAGGGTTCAGTGAAGCGGTTTGATATACCCCAAGGCTAATCATAGTTGCAATATGAAGTAATATAATTAAAAAATAGATTTTATTGATATACAGCCCTCCTTTGAATAATTTATACTCTTAAACTCTTTTTAAATCTCCTGTTATCCACACTGTCTAGCTTGTAGTTTTGAGATAAATTCTTAATACATTTGTTGAGCCAATTGTTGTCAACAGAGTATTCTTTAATCACAATGTCCTACGTTTGTTCAGATGATGTGAACGTTGCTGGTACAGAGCTATCACGGTGTTGTCCCTTTATTCATTATAATCTGACTTTTGCTGTAATAGAGGTGTCACAGCCTTTTCATCAACATGATCTTTGCTTGCTTTACATTCTCTTTATATTTCCTGCCACTGCCAATCCCTTGTGCTATTACAAAGTCAGTATATTGTCCTCATCGCCTCAACATAATCTTCCCCACAGACTTCAAGAACCTCAACGGCTTGGACCCCCATGTTACACACATATGTACACACAAAGTCTAAGACACACACACATAAACACATCTAAAGTCCTCACTCTGTTAAACAATATTTGTTCTTGTGCATCAGAGTTCAGCAGGCAACCTGACACAGTGCTGCCTTTCTTACATGCACAGACAAGACACACACACACACAGGGGCTCTCTCTCTATCTCTCTCTCACACACACACACACACACACACACACACACGCTACTCACATGCAAACATCTCAGGCAAAGCATGGAGAAAATGTGGTTCAGTGCATAAATTTACACGTGATTACAGAGAGCTGCATGTTGCTGGGTCCCTGGTTCAACAAAAAGGGTTCTAAAGAGTTAGTAGGTAAGTTATAGTAAAGCTTCTATGACTTGTAACAATAGGGCAATATAGCTATAGTGTAATATAGAAACCATTTTCAAATGTTTCTTAAAGAACTACATAAACTGTGTAAAACTCAGAGACCACCCTTCTTGGAAGATATTTCTGAGGACATTAGATAAAAGATAATCCAGGGCCCAAGAAAATATGAAATATGAGTTTCCAATACTGACATACCTGATAGACCACCAAACCTGTCACCTTCATGTTAACAGTACTGAAAACTCTCTTCTTTGAGAGAGAGGAGAAAATCAGGCTCCACTCTTGCTTCAGATCTGAAAAAATCCACAGGGGTTTCTGTCCATCCTTCCACTGTGAGAAGACAACTCAACACTAAGAGTCTGAAAGGATGTGTAGCTGTCAAGAAGGTGTGAATGAGAAATGAAACAGACAGTAAAGAAAATTTACAAATCAACAAAGAAACTGATGGTGTTCTCAGAACAATCGACTGTCCGCTCACGAGTTCAGACCTAAACATCACTGAATGTGTTTGGAATTAATGGGATTGTGAGAAACAGAAAATACAACAAACTTCTGTGGTGGAACTTTGGAGAAGTGGAAAAATATTACAACAGATTTCTTTGAAAAACTGAAAGCAAGTCTCTTGAAGAGAAGGAAGACAACAAAAGGGAAACACTCAGTGCTGAAAACATGTATTATATTGCAATTGTCCTAAAAATTAATCATTTGAACTTAATAGCTGTTTTGACTGGAAATTACATAAATGAAGGCTGGTCTCTGGCATTTGCACAGTATAATACATGCAAAAGACTATCTATCATGGAGGAAAAATATAACTGAACTATCTGTACATTTCCCTTAAACTAGTCTTTTCATATCATCCTATGTACAGTGTCATATATTCTAAGAAGTTTCAATCCAGTTAAGTTCCAGTAAATATGGCTAAATGCAGTTAAAGCACTGTCAGTCTCACACCATGCAAAAGGTGAATTAATGACAGAGCATAGATTCAGCACAGGGTAAAATGTATGAATACATTAAATAAATGATAAATGAAAGACATGTTTCTAACTAAAGTTTATTTCATATTTTGTTTACGTGTTGTATCTAATTGGCCTTGTATTCAACATGACGACCTGGTTCTGTGCAGGTTCATTTGCTTTTTGCTTTTAGAGTTAGAAAACCATCTTGCCCAGACTTTACATTTGAGAACACAGGACCATGAATGATTCCACTGGTTTGGTATGTAAAGCGTATCTTTATTCATGACTATATATTATATGCCCCACAAATGCATGTATATAAATGTTATATCTCGTGCAAAGCAATGCATAAAAAAGCAGAACAAAACACAATAACTGTTCAAAGTCTGAGGCTTTGAAGGGTCAAGGTTTTGGATACCCAGTACAAAAGTGCCTTATAGGATGCCTCCAGCTCTCAAATACAGTTGAGCTTTCAGAATGTTTCTATGTTTCAGAATGTTTCGGACATTTTCAAAGAAAATGTTTTCAGTGAGGGCAAAGCCTTGAAAGCTAATCAGTAGAACACAGTGGGCTGACTTTCACACTCACAAATTTTCATGAATATATGCACAGATTGAAAGTGATTTAGCAGTATAGGTGTGCAGCTTTGAAATACCATAGTAAACAGTAAAGAGAAGCACCTTCATGGCAATAAAAAAAAGGCAAATCAGAAAAAGTGAACAGAACAATTCAGCCACACATATATAACATACATAAAAACTAAAAGAAGGGGCATGATTGTTTGCTTAAATGTGATTTATCCTCTTCAAAGAGTACATTCCAAAGGGAACTATCCTTTAGCTTTAAGCCAAATTCAGATATATGGCAGTCCCCTTCATTTAGACTAATAAACCAATTTGGTTTTTAAACGGTTCACACCTGTAGTGAAAATCCCCCTTGGGCAACTTGGAAATCATGACAAAGCTTGCGTTGTTCCTTTATTGCTGCTTCTTTGTAGTCTTCTTAAACAGATGTGGTCTACACTTTAGTCCACCAATGTTTCACAACGAGTTGATGAGTGTCGTAGGACGGGCTTGTAATGAACAGCTGATTGCAAGCTAAGCTTAAAAACGAGTCACATACACACAATATTGTGCAAATTCTTAAGCGTCTATGAAAATGACATGGGAAGCCATTTATCAAGGCTATGAGCATTCATTTGTTTAAAAAAGCTGCAATAGAATAAATACAGATAAACAATAATGTGATTTTATGCATCTGAATGTATTCACCATTTCCATATCTCTCTTCAAAGAAGTCCAGCATTTACATTTATCTGCCAATACCTGCTTCAGATAATTAGTCCCTCATTAAATTAAATTAATGAGGGACATTAAATCAATAAATTAAAGCAAAACAAAAATAAACAAAAAAACTCTTCATGTTTTGCTGCATGTATGTGTATTTGTATTTATTCAAATGTTATTTTTTTTGCCTGCAAAAGCACATCTTGGCAAAATAAATAGATTTAAGCAATATTTGTAGCTGCCTAAGACTTCTGCACAATACGATACATTTCCCTCTAGTTCATTCTGTCAAAACCTTGGAGACTCCTAAACTCAGTCACCTGGGTTGTAATATATCTGCCTGCACTAATAAAGATATGACTGAACATTTTAACCACCAGTATAATGTATAATCTCACTAGTGAATAAAGTCATCTGTGGTGCTAGCAGTGGTAGATAGAGCTGCAAAGAGTGCATTTATTCATAGAAAATGAAGAGTATTTTCATTGCTGATCAGAACTGCCTTTTTGGCAGAGTGGAGCAGCGACGCTTGTTGTCTGCCTTCTGGTCCGTTGCCGCTTGCCTGTCAGCAGCGTGTAGAAAAATGGATTTACACATGAGTTCCCATACGTTAGTCCAGTCAAGATACGATTCACAGTAACTTGTGTGCCTACAGGTACCACACGTAGAACATCTGGTCGATACAGTGGTAGTAGTTGCCAGATCCAGAATGGGAGGAAACAGGCCCAGAATGTGAGCACAATTCCCAGGATGAGCAACAGGACTTTGGGCCGTGGTGCACGGGGTGGATAGGCACTACTTCCTCCAGCCCAGGCAGGCTGTGTCTGAGAAACCCAGTAGAGCCTTCCTAGGGCTGCATATAGACCCCCAATGGCCAGTCCTGGTCCTAGAATACTGGTGCAGAATAGTACACTGAGGTACGCTTTGGAGCTTTGCTCATCCCATGCTGGAACACACAGCTTTCCCTCCTGGTTTTCCCCGTCTTCTAGATGCAAGGTGATCATCATTGGCAGGCTAAGTGCCACAGCAAGGCCCCAGGCTAAAGCCACACGGAGCAAGCCAGAGGAAGGTGCTGAAGAAGCTGCCAGGGGATCCGCCACAGCCCGGTATCGGTCCAGACTCATTGCAGTCAGAGTGAAGATGCTAGCATGCATGGTGAGCAGGTCCAGGCTGAGCAGGAGCCGACAACCAAGCTCACCAAATGCCCAGTCAGACACCAAACTGGCGTAGACAATGAAGGGTGCTGTGGAGAGGTAGAGCAGATCCGCCAAAGCCAGACTCAGAACCTGCAGGTGAAGGGAAGAAGAGGTAGAGGAGGAGGGAGAGGGAGAGGAGGTAGGAGAGTGGGAAGGGGAAGAGATTCTGAGGCAAGCAGGAGTCAAACAGCAGGTAGGTGCCATTCGTCTCCTTCTTGGGCCCCTGCGACGTTGAATCAGCAGTCCCAGAGTGTAGAGGTTTCCGAGAATGCCCAGCAGGGAAAGGAGTGAAAGGAAAAAGCAAAAAAGAGCTGTGGAGGCTACACTTGGGGATGGAGAAAGTGAGGGAGAGGAGGAAGGGGTGGAAAGGTTAGGGAGGAAAGGAAAGGTATGAGATGGAGAAGGAGAGGACAGGGAGACAGAGCCAGAGTTTTCCATTTGGCTTGGACAGAAGAAGCTTCAGTGAGGAATTTGACAGCAGAACAGTTGATAACTGTTAGTGTGAAATGCAAAATGTTAATCACAGAGTTTTGGGATGACTGTTGGGGGAACAGGATTGTTAGAGGGTCAGAATTACAGAAAGAAGCTGTTAGTACTCTACTTGGGCAAGTAAGACACAAGGTGGAAATGCAAAAACAGGGGAAAAAAAGCAAAGTAAAGATAAGAATTTTCATTTTAAAATCTATGAAGATCTGCTTACAAAATATACATGGTAGTTTTCACATTTACAAAATTAATAAGCACATTCACAACAGGAAGAGTATCATGTACACCAGAGCTGCCCACGTCCAGTCCTGCATTCTTAAAATTAACAGTGCCAAAAAGGGTTATTGCAGGTGATGCCGTACTAGAACCATTATAAGTTTCTTGAAAAACTCTTGAACCTTAGATTATTTTTTGTAAATAAGATGTGTGAGTGTGAAGAACCATTTAAAAATGTAAATGTAATGTAAAGGTTTGAGAAAAGAACTCTTAAGTTTAACCTTTACATTATGAGAAGGTTCTTTAAGCCTTTTGAATATAAAGGCTTAAATAATACAAATAATGTTTTGGCATCATTCAAAATAATGACACCTTTTCTTTAAAGAGCATGGTAACCTGTAATTTTGGAGATCTACACACATGATCCAAGGACTGCCAGGTGAGCTGGAACTAAACTCTGCAGAGAACCAGATCAAAAGAATCAGACTTGGTAACCCCTGATGATCTATTACCATCGAGGACCATTACATAATTGTATATGTAAGACTTAGAGTTCTTTATATTATGGCTTTCAGGCTTCTCAAATTCATCATTCCTCTGGATCTCTGGTGATGCTTTATGTTCTGCTGGCATTAGTAGCAATTCAGTGACATCTATCTCTCTTTTTGTCCTGTTTTGTAGGGGACTCACATTACTCTCTTACTTAATTACTCAAGCCAACAAAACAGTTTCTTCATACACTTGTGAAATGCCAGTAAAGTACCATGGTCTGTCTGGTTTATGGTGGTCAATCTCACCTTGTTTCCATTACACCAATTGACTTTTTTCACTCTAGTAATCAATTAATCAATCTATTATCATATGTTTTGTTCAGTTGTTTGAAACTGTAGGTTTGGCCAGTTTTTATGACTAAAATCAATCACTCTATGATCAGCAGTGTTTATTATTGCGTGTGTAACTGTAACTTAAATGAATATTGAGTCTTGCTATTAGTCAAAGCCTTTTAATTTAGATGGGGAACCATCTTTAGCATTAAGAATATGCTGTAAATAGCCACTTTGTTGCCATTTATACTCTCACATTCCCATCAGGACGCCTGTGTGAGAGCTCGACTCTGTAACTCTATCTGGGAGAAGATCAAAGCCGAGTCTAGGGGCAAATTTACAAGTGGCGTTGGAGGGGGGGGGGGGGGGTTAGTATGTGCTACATGGTGGCCCTCTCTCCAGGCTCTCTAGGGTTAAAGAGGTCCTGAAGAACAGAGCACAGACACGGGTTAATAATTTGCTAATTTGCTTCAGATCTGCAAGGTGCTTCTCACAGTGAGAAAAAAATCTGTTTTTAAATGCGTCAAGTGTCTGAACATGAGTAAAATGTGTTACATTAACACAGTTGCTGTCTTTCTCTTTAGGCAAGACCTACATTGTTACACATTTTATGCACATCAAAATGACTAACATTTCACTGTCAGAACTAAAGGTATTGTGCAGGTACATTTTCCATTCAACAAGATGCAAACAATGTAAATGTGCCCTCAAAGGTACAACGGTGGGCCAGACCCCTTAGTTGCAATATTGGGAATAAGAGACTCAAATTTATGTCTGAATAAATTTCAGAAACAAGCAATTTCTCTTGGTGTATTTTTGGCAAATAGATTAATATTACAACAGTGAAAATCAGAAGTTGCACCATCATTTAAAGCATGGATCAGAGATTTTGCTAATGTGCTCCGTTTGGAGCAGCTATGATACAGTGTAACCGATAGACCAGAGCTTTTTGCCAAAATATGGCACCAATATTGGATCATATAGAGGAAACATAACTGATGTCTCCACCCACCGTGCATCTTTTCTTTCTGTTCTGTGTAACTCTATCCAAACAATGCAATTTTAAGTGCTATGTTTACTGCCATCGTATGTAAAGAATGTTGCTGTGTAGGAGTCCGTTTTTAGTTGAAGGCTTATACTATGTCCACATAACTGTCTGTTACATTATCTTATTAATTTACTTTTTTGTTGCCTGTTTTTTTCCCCTTTGATATTTGTCTGTTTTTCTTTTTATATGCATCACAACCTGAGCTTAATTACAACAGATACATAATCTCTTTGAGTTGTATTTGGAAAACCAAGTAAAAATATTTCTGGAAAAAAAGGTACAACAGTGGTTTTAGGGTCCAGTTTTGTACCGTATTTTTTTTTCTCAGTAGAAAAGTGCATACAGGAACCTTTTCATAATGTAATGTTTTAAAACAAAACAATCAAATAAAAAGCCTGGGGATGGGACGGGGTGTGTAATGCAACTTAGTAAATGTACTTTCAATGGATTCTGGTACAGTCATGCTCCCTGAGTAAAGGCACTGAGATGTACCCCTGAGGGTATCACTCCAATGACAAGAGGGGTACTGCCCCAGTGACAGTTTATTAGCTTTTATTAGCTTTATATCTGAAAGTGTTGAATCATAAAAACAGTGTGAGACTTTCTATACTTCTATTTCAAATGTTTAGTTTAGCACTATTTTACTAAACACACAGAGTTGCTGCTTTATTGTATTTTGTTATGTATTAGAAGAATCTAAATGAATAATAGACCAAATAAATGCTAGCACCAAGCTAAATGAATACTGAAATATGTTAATATGTGAGGCATTTAGAGATATGAAGCTGATAATCTACATCAGCTGGCCAAGCTGTTACATGTTGGTAGCAGCCTGTGCGCAATATTGAAATATAATAAAATAATAATAAAACTTTTCTCTTGACATTTTTAATGTTTTTCACGGCAAATTAATAGACAGAAAACATTTTTTGAACATTAGTACAATCTCCAGTTTAAAAGCCTGGAGCACAAAAAGACGAATCTATTAGCACTTTGAGTCAAGAGTCTTTGAGTCACTGGAAAAATAACAGAGAGCAGACGGCAAAGCTCCGTAACAGCGATGGGAAGCGATTCTGAAATGAGGGAATGTCGAAATTCAGACTGACAGTTTTTAGTTAGTTAGCGACGTCATGATGCGGCTTACCGTTTATATTCAGCTGTCATGTTCCGGTCAGCGCGCACTGATCTGCCCCTATGATCTCCTCACGAGGAAACTCTCAGTCCAGATCGCGCCTCCTCATTTCTCCATGGTGCCGTCTCCTAGTTAGGATGCTTTGATAAACCGTTTCCTTCTGCAAACTTTCAGCTCACCTTGCCTCTCCCCTCTCCTGCTCCTCATCTCATATGTTCGACTAGAGAAAGGAGGGACGGACGGGCGAGGAGGGCCGGGGGGGGGGGTATCACTCATCCCATCTAAGAAAAAAAGGAACCGGTTCACAGCTGCTCATCATTCTGAATTGTTTAGGCTCTGCTTTTAATGTACACAGCAAAATCACGTTCATGAAACACTATAGAAGGTTACGTTTAAAGGGCCCATATGCTCGTTTTTGCCCTTGTATGTGAGGTACACTTATGACTTTTTATGTAGTGAAAACAGACATGATTCACTTTCATATGACCGTTTTCACCCTCTCTTTAACCCTCGTTACTGTGCCTTTAAGAGTGATACATGGAATTCTACACTCAAATCACTCAAACATGTAACTTCAGTGTGGATAAAATGCTGTTGGCCGAACAAGTAAATCGCTGCTGTCGGAAGAAAACCTCATATCTCCATTTTTGTTGTTTTTCAGTTTTTGACATAATTTGAAAAAGCCTGTTGTTGGTTATATTGTGTGTACATTTCATGATGAACGGCCCAAAATGACTTGGGAAAGTGTCTGGTTCCATTGACCTCCATTAAAAGTAAAGTGTGTTTTTTCCTTCTCCTGTAAAGTTACCATTTTGGAGATACGAGGTTTTTTCCGACAGCAGCGAAATATATGTAAATATGCTAGTTTTTGTGACATCATAAAAACTATGAATTCAACAATGAGTAGGACACTTTTGTAGCATAGTTTCCATATATGGACTGAAGAGTGAATGGTACATTGTGAAACGTCAAAAATGTTCCATTGTTTAGATGTCACAAATTCAATTTTCTTCTGGAAAAAATGTGGAAAAAATAAAGGCTTGTTGTTTGTTCAGTACTGAAAGAGATATTTCAACCCTATAATGTTAATTCAGCACTACAGATGTTTGTTCAGCAGGGGGGATGTTGCTGTCCAGGGTTATTATCTGTTATCCTGGTTATGAAATTCGTTCTTCTTTTAGGCAACCAGTTAACATTTACTCGGTGTTTTAGTGAACACATAAACGTTCTAGTGCAAGAATTTATCAGAGCCAAGTTAAACTATCCACTAAAACTGACCATCTTAAAACTGTTGCAAACATCTGTTAACAAAATTTATTGAAATGATTTGAGTGCAGGGCAGAGGAAAGAGATGAATTATTAATACGCATATAACTACATGTCTACTTTAGAGTCTAAAAATGATGCCATGTACAACTGTACAAATGACAATAATAAGGTGTTTTAAATCCATTAGCCTGCTAGACACCAGTTTCAACCCCTAATATATGTTAATCATGCTTGAAAAATGCTGGATGTGATTTGAATACACTACCATCCAAACCACAGGCCAGGCAATGATCTCAAAACCGTACACTCACATGAAATACCGCACTGCACCCTTAGGGCTATACAGGAACACATTACCATTAATGGAGAGAAAATGTTTGAGAAGTACGGTGAAAGACATTTTCATCTCTTTAGTCATCCAAAACTTTAAATGACCTACATCATATTCATATCCACACAGTCATAAAAGAAGAGGGGAGAGTAGAGATGAAGGCTGGAGCTGTACTTCATGCACTCAAACTCTCTCTGGGTTATGGGACTTACAAATTGAAAGTATATGTAAGTGTGACATAAAATAAATGAATTGTGCTGCCTTTAAGTAATTGCTTTATGTAAAACGGACAAACGTTTATGAAATGCGTTTTAATGAATAAAAAACTGGACCAAAGGAACATCTGTTCCAATGAAACTCAAATGATTTGCATTTAAATGTTTCAGCTTTGCGATAACAAAGTCTGTGTATATCAGGGGTCAGCATCCCAAATGTTATGAAGAGCCAGTTTGGCCCTTCAGCAAAAATCAAACCACCTTGAGACCCACAATGTTTTATGTCCATTTCACCATCTTGACTGTAAATATATCTCAGTATGTGCTAATGTCTTAGTGTACACTAACAATTTTAATATAAATAAAAAGACAGACTTTCTTTGCTCTGCTTTCACCTTTAGCTCAGGTTTAGCCAGTTTTCTTGCATCTCCAGCAGGAAATGTTTCCAAAAGTGGAATATTTTATTGGAAAATGTCCCTCAATGTTTGATTTTTTTAGTCATTTAAAAAAAAAATGTGTAAGTCAGCTTCTCATTCGCCAGCTTCTTGTACAAGTTCTCTCATTCCACCTTAAATGGTGTAACAGGCACCATTTAAGGTAGAACAGGAAACTTTAAATGAGAAACTGACTTCAGCTTCATGACTTTTTAGTCTTTGACTGTTTCACATTGCAGATTAAACATGCAGGAAACTAAAATTAAACATGCAGTGTTTATAAATGCAAATAAGTCCATTCTTCTCCAACTTTAGCCAGGTTTGTCTTAAATCTTTCTCTTAGACATTTCCGTAGCTACTAGCTAGGCGAGATGATTGTCTGCACTGTGACCAGCAGTCTGAGCGCCAGTCTCAGGGTTAAAGGTTGGTAAATTAGCAGTTATACATGAACTCCAATGTTTAAAACCATTTATTGTTAAAACTGCGTTAGAACGATCAGCAGAGCTTCATATTACTGCAGTAGAGAATTATTTTATTTCGTACCTACCTCTGGAAGCCAGAAAGCAGCAATTTATTCATGCCAATAGAGCCATATTCATTCAAAAGTAAACTAAATATGGAATCAAAACATTTTTAGTCGGTCACCTTTATGCCTTTGATTTAGTAGTAACAGCAAATAGATCTATTAAACACATATGAGTTGGTCAGTGCACACATGCTTTTTACTGTAAAATGAGGATGACTCATAGGATGAAGGCAGTCCAATGGAAAGGAACATGTGTCTATGCCACTGACCAGAGAGAGAGAGAGAGAGAGAGAGAGAGAGAGAGAGAGAGAGAGAGTTATATTTCTGTCTCCTTCATGAGCTACTGACACCAACTTCAGCTTCACTCCTCATGCCAACACACACACACACCCAGACCAGAGACACCACATGTGTTTCATGGCCAACACACACAGATCTGCACATCCAGCACAGTGCTGAGCCAACATACACATCACCAACACACTTCTACTTCACACGAGCACTCAACACCAACACCGCCGACACTCAAGACATCTAACCCATGGAGAGAAAGAGTGTGTGTTAGAGTGGCCTCAGGAGCTCTGCTCTGCAGCTGGAGGAACAGACACTATCGCTTCTGGTTAGAGAATCAGTCTCAGCTTTTATTACTCTGTACACTTTGTTATGACTACCATAATAACCCAGGACGCAAACTCACCTCTAGATGGTTGTAACTGATACGCTACACAGTGCTTTGGACAATAGGAGCTCAGTATATGAACATGTGCATGTGTGCATTTTTGTGACAAAATGTCCAGACTTCATAGAAAAACCTGAGAAAAATGACCCTCAATGTCATGACCGAAAGAAATGGTCCTAACTTCCTGAAGTACTTTTCTGTTTTTTATTATTTATTTGTTTATTTTTGTCCAGGAATTTTCAAGACATTTCATTAAAATTGAAATGAACTGGTTTATTAGTGGTTACTGAGGTTAAGGTTAGGCTTAGAACATTCTTATTATATATAGGTGCAAAACATACAGTACTGTATGTAAAAGTCTTACACTGTTCATCAGCTCATCCTAAAAAGATTATTTCATGTAGTAACAGGTAAAAGGTTTGTATTTAAAGCACATTATAGAGCACTTTCAAGAGAGCACTTTCAAGAATTTTCTTTTTTTAATGATATATATTGTTGGAAGCAGGCTGTACACATACAAGACAACAAGACATATCAATGGTATATTATGATTAATGCCACCTTTATTAGAAAAATAAAATGCATTTTCCATTAGACATCAGCTATTAAAAACTCCTTACCCAAAACTGTCACAAATGAATATCCGGTCTTTTGGAATTACACAAATAAATTAACTCAATTTATTTAACCCTTAAATTAACTCCTAAGTTAACTTTGAATTATACTAATTTTAGTAAGGCTATAGTTAAATTGATTATATAATCTCTTTGCAGTGAATGTTTTACCAGTAAAACACTACATACAGAATAACTACAAATAAATATAAATACAGTAGAAATGAACAAGCATTTCTCATTTTTTTGAAATCACAGAATACACAGGTTCCTAATATCTCTGTGTCTGGTGTCTCTATTTATTAAGTTCTATCAGCAGCACCCTTGATTTCATGTAATAAAGGACTGATTAGCTGAGGCAGATTTCGGGTGGTACTGTAAATACTGAACTTTCTTGATGAGAACTTTGAAAACGGTTAAACTAATAGTTAAACACTCACATCAGATCCTGATTTTTAAATGATTCTTTAGTGTTTTTTTAGATAATCTTTTACTGTCTAGATAAATTCCTTTGCATATAATTTTCTCATACCTTTCAGTAAATGTGTATATATGCATAGGGGACATCCTTATGACCCCACACCCTCACAGGTATAAAGCAGACATGTGTATGTGTGCAGGTTTCTATTGCTATGTCTGTATTTTTTGTACGTATATCTGAATGTACAGAATGAACAGACTGAAGCAGGCTGAGAGTGTATGTTTTAAACACTGTGTCAGGTCAGGGCTCGGTGACATACATTTGCGTGTATTGGGTGTCCCAGGCATGTGCTGCATGTTTGCACACACAAGATGGACAGAGACAGGCACCATGGCTGAGACGAAAGGGAGGGAACATACCTCTCCCTGCAGGGTGTGTGGAATTTCAACAAATACCTGGCACAGGCCTGCCAAAATAGGCAAAGGGGATAAACAGAGAGAAAGAGAGAGAGAGAGAAAGAAAGAAAGACAGAGAGAGACTGTAGTATGAGATGCGCTGACACAAACACATTTGGGTAAAAAGCTTAATATAGCAGTGTAAAGAAGCCTAACTTTATTGTGCTTTAAACCTTTTTGTGCTTTAGCATCGAAATTTTCATACTTTCAAATATACTTTCAAATATTTCATAAGCGTACAAGAAGTCTTTCTTTTACTCCACATAAAGTAAGCTTCAAATAAGTAATAAGATGTATTACAGCTTCTGCTTTGTATTTTCTGGTGATAACTTAAAAATCATTTCAAATTCATGGGCTTCATATACGTGCAATTTGTACATTTAATACTGAGATTCTGCTGACTCTATTACAGCTGTCGTTACACTCGAAAATGACAGAATGGGGATGTTTGAACTGCCAGAAGTACTTTTAAGGTTTGTACCTCATATCTGGAAATATTTGCACTAAATGTCATTACCAAATATATGAAAACTTTTGTTTAGAAAATGTTTGAAACCCGTTTGAAACATTGTTTGAAAAGGTTTGGTTCAAAATAGTCAGTTTCACTTTATTTACAGTCATATCCAAAAGTTTGGGTACTCGGGGACAAACTACATTCTGTTGTTAAGTAGTATAAAATAAAATAAGTAGTGAGTTAGCACAAATTAGTGGTTCCAAAATAACATAATTTTTGTATTTTCTCAGCTCTCTTATGTATTCATTTTTCACAAGGGCATCCTACCTCTGTCCTGTACAAAGAACACACTTCTGCATATTTTAAAGCTCAATTACTGTTAACTTGCTGAATTTTAACTTATTGAAAGAAAAACAAATATGTGGGGCTATGCTAAAGTTTTGTCACAATTTATATTTCATGTGGTTTTTTATCAATATGTTGAAACTACATACAATATGTGCATGACAATTAGCAGAAAAATACCATATTTAAGTTTGAAAATAAAATGGGCTTTACTGTGTTCTTTATTCTCAACTATCAAACCTACATAACTTATTTTTACATAGAAAATCAACAAAACATACAACTGTATATTTAAAATTGTAGCAGGCAGATCTAACACTTTTTCTCTAAAAGTGTCATTACCATTACACTGTGATAACCGAGCTCTGCCACATCTTACAGGGTTCACATTCCCAAACACAAACACACTCTGTTGTCTAGACCCACAGCTGAGCCAGTGTGTGTCACAGCGCTATGCGTCAGAAAGATGACTCAAATGATCAGGTTATTGGAAGAGTAACAACTGACAACATAAACATCAATGGTCCCCTTAAATTTCCATGTGCCCTTGTGCTTTACCTGCATTATGTTAATTAATTCTCTAAATTGTTTGATTGCCCACTGACAGCTCCCCACCTGTTTGACTACATCTGAAGAGCAGATTTAATTAAATGGGCGGACACTTTTGCATGTAACAAATGGTTTGTTTCTCTTCCTGGCTGATTAATGGAGCTCAAGATGAGTTATTGATCCACCTTGTCTGGCATTGATGCCTATATTCACTCATTGGCAAAGTTGGTCAATTTCCTTGACCCATGTCCTATTCTACTAAACTTAAGACAAATTGCACTGATCAATGGCTTTTCACGGCCTATAAAAATGCTTTTTTTAACTCTCTCCTGCCAGCAAGTGCATGTAGTCCCCAATCATTTAAGAACCTTGACAGGCGCTTTATCAGCGTCCAAGTTGTTAAAGTCCTGGCAGAAAACTCTTTGAATACCCAAGGAATGTACTGAGGCAAATGCATGTAAATAAATGAAAGCAGAACATGCATTTATTGAGATACGTCACGGGTCTTACAAAACAATAAATTCAAACTGCTGCTGTAATACATTTAGAGCGTAGCAGTGAGTAATGTTTGTTATTTTGAGCACAAATATTTGCATACATAATCATAAACGTGACAGGCCTACACTTTTTTTTCTTAGTTCCATATTATGGATAGAGTCCACTCAAATTGCTCCGACTGTGATTTTGCCCTATGAGGAATGTCTTAATCTGCCTCAGGTCCTCTCAGTGACCTTTATGCTTTTATCCATGAACAGAAATCAGGCAACTTGTTCACTCCTTTTCAATGAGGCCACTGATTAAAGCAACACTGTAGAAGCAAAGAATGTTACAGGATGAATTTGAATTCATGCCTGGGTGGGTTTGTCTCTCATATCAGCTCATTTGTCCAAATACCCAGAAACTGAAAGTACTATTCTGTGGTTTTGTATTAAATTCTTTCAACTTTTATTCCACAGAATAGGGCACTGAACATCTGCATATACATCTGAAGATAATTAGCCAATGTATATAAGAAATGGTCAGGATTTTAAGTCAGTGCTGTGTAATTAGGTTCATGCTGCATTATGATACGAAGGGCAAAAGCTAATGTAAGTTCACTGTACCTGGACCTCCAGACTCCCTCAGAGGAGACTGGCATTTGATCTCAGTTGGACTGATTCTGTTATACTGACTTCAGAAGGTCAAGTTTGTACTCACTTTCATTAAAAGCAGCCCAATATATTTTATATTAGAAACGCTCTTGTCCTTGGACTTGTTGTCTGAGACCATAATCACTATAAACAAGCAAAAGATCTGATCTCATATCAGCAGATCTACTGTAAAGTCTGTGGATATCAGCCAGGCTGGTTAGCTAAATTTTCATTTTAAATTTAGCAAATGCTTTGGCTTTGTGTGTTAAAAGATGTAAAAGCCTATGTATCTGTTTCATATCTGAATTTACTTATTTTACTTGTTCAGTTAAAACAAAAAATCAAACTGTACAGTGCTTTAAACTCTACCCTCACTTTTCAAATGTGCCAGAATTCCAAGTCTTGACAGTGTAAATAAGACTTTTAATAATGTGTGGTTGGCTGTGTCTGAAACTGGTTTACTCACCACAGATGGAAGCAATATGGACTCTGGCACACTGTATAAGTGGAGACTTTGGCCTAACCGCTAACACAATTCTCAGCTCTAGAGTTAACCACCAGTTCTCTGAGGGTTTCACAGTAACAGTCAGCAAAAAATCAACAAAGGCTGGAAATGACAGCACTGTTAGGTTCGTGCTTAATAAGAACACAGTATGTACAGCATGTCATGCTATTATTGACTCATGAACACTGTGATAAAAACCTCACAGTGTCTAAAAGAACCCGTGCAATTAAAGTTTTAAAATAAAATATAGTGCAAAGTCACAATTGGAGACTATCATAGGTTTGATTCTGGATTTGAACTCCTTGTCTGTTGTAAAGACAGTATAAACCTGAAAACACAGTAATAATTCAGTGATCACAGTTCTGGGGGAAAATGTCTTAATAATCCATTATAAGGGCGTCTTTTGTGGTGGAAGAGCATTCATTTAATTTGCTTCCTGCAAATCTACAAACAGTGTAACTGGTTTTATTCGACTGAAACAGATATGTTTGAATGAAAAAAACGCCAGACCAGTAGATAAGAGGAAGGCAATATTTTGACTCAAACCTCAGAACTCTTTAAATCAGCTTGCCCTGCCCTGTTTACGGTTGCCACCCCTCCAGGATTGTCCTGGATCTTGGTTGTCTCTCCAAGAAAAATAAACACAAACTGTCCAGGATATTCAAGCATTGTGATGTGGTAGCATTTCTTATGAATTAAACAGAGTCTTTTTATCCAAGCGAACCATTTGCATACAAAGAATGGGTCTCATTAGATCACATTACCCTCAACATGAGGAACAATTACTGGGAAAGATGCACTTGTTAGTGAGATGTTCAGGCACTATGGGAAGCACTGTAGTGCGATTACCGTCTGTCTGCATTGCATCATGAGCTACATCCACCGAGTTTAGTAAAAACTCAAGCTTCTAATCAAGTGTCCAGGAATTCACGGGGCTGAAGTGGCATCACTTTTTCAGCGCGTGCTGTGCGCCTGTGCGGTAAATGCCTCAGTTTTAATGAATCTTCTGTCTACAGGACTGTGAGTGAAACCTGAGTGAAAGAAAACCTGGTAAGTGTTCCATAAGTTCCATAACGTCTACAAATATACAGCTAAGTTAAGTGTGCCATTACTTTCTGAGACGGTTGCCTCAGGAGAGTAAAAATAATCTCGCGTGTGAGCAGCTAGCTAGCTAACCGGTTAGCTGTCAAACTAGGTCAACGCATATTTACGGGTCAGCGTCCCTGCTGCGTGAGGTAGCTGGGTTATCTGGGTTACTGGACGCCCAAACCCCTATTTTTGGCTTTGTAATTTTTCTGCATTTGTGAATTGAATTGTTGTTTAATTTGGTGAACGCAGAGTTTTGCCTCTCTCCTGTGCTCAGGAAACTTTCAAAAAAAACTTTTAAAAAGTCCTGTGAAGCAACATTGAATCCTTTTAAATTCTCTTTCAGGACACTTGAAAGTATTTATTTTTAAATGTACTATTTATATATTCATGTTTTCTTAATTTGTCGTCCTCAACTGAAAATGCTCCTTTTCAAGAACATTGAAAAATTCTTTAGGAAACCAAAAGTAGCGTTTGTTTTTCTGTAACATTTCTCCAGAAAAGTTCAATTTAGCACCTATTTATAAAAAATGTAACTTGCACAATAAAGCACAAACTTAATAATAATAATACCAAGAAGAATAAGAAGAATAGTATTTTTAAATGGAACTAATAATGACAAAAAATACTATTATGCTTGCCTTTATCTGAAAATAATACTACAAATAAATTGATACCATGTAATAGAAACCGGCATAACACGATAGCAGAAGAGATACACCTGAAAGTTATGTTCCTGTAAAGATGTCTATGCACATTTGACCTCTGATTCATCTCCCTGAAACACTGTACGGACATCAGAATCATCTGATTGGAGTATCTCTTGATGATTTCCATTACATTCAGGAGACCTATGAGACCTTTTTCTGGATCAGCGTACTGTGAGTATGAGACTCCATGGAGCCACGATCTTGCACCTAAAAACAAATACCACGCTGCCTTCTAGTGGCTTTTTTTTGGTTTCTCTGTATAAAGTGAGTTTAGCTTGAGTTTAGCTTTAGTTTGTAAGAACATAGACTTGATAGAACTTTTCATCTGCACAAACTGTAGGCATCTGCCCTCTAGTACTTACTTAATGTATGTCTAGATAAAGAAAAGTCACAGTTAGCCTTCAAAGCTGTGCACTGATGTGGAGAGATTAATTGTTGTTGTAGGAGGCACATCATGGGTGTACAGGGCATGTCCTGAATTGTCAGCACATCTGTAATATATTGTACATAAGTTGTAAAATAATTACTAACGATGTACAGTCTGTATTTCCTACATAATCTGTGCTTTTAGGAGGAAATGGATGGAAGTGACGTAATTCTCTTCCCCCCTCCCCCTCCAACGACAGTGCCTGCAGAGAACTTTCCATTGATCAATTCCAATCTTTTTTCGCTTATGCAAGCTAAAAGGAAATAGTCAGCTAATCAGCTCACCTATATGTGCAGTGAGAGCCATGATGTGCCTCCATTGAGCTCATTCATTACTTTTCAATCATCATTTACTTGTGTTAAAATTAGTATATCTGTAAACATCCTTATGATTAAGTGAAGGTTCTTGTCATTATTCATTGAGGATTTCTACAGAAAGTGGACTAGAGGTCAAAGCAACAGGTGTTAAACTGACAGGTGTCAATAGAAGGGGGCATCAAGCAAAAACTAGAGACAACATGAAACCACTTTTTATTTTTTAATACTGATATTGACATTGAAGTATCTTGAGTATCGGTTGATACCAAAGAATATAAACACCATATTTTGTTTAAAACTATGAATCTTTAAAATGAACTATTTTAAATTAAAGCATTTAAGATGTACATCTAAATCTCGGCTAAACTACCCAAACACTCTACTAACACTGTACTACACACAGCTAACAACATCACTTCACACAATGTAAGTGTGTGCTATTTCAGGATAGACTTATTACAGGACTGGATTCTTTTTTTCCTCTCTGGTATCTGATCCAGCATTGTTTGCTGATGTCAGCCCCATATCAATACCCATCAGTACCAATATGTCATTTCCAACAAAAACATGTAAAGTAAATGACTAGAAGACTAACAGTTCTGTAAATAGAGGGTGATTCAGAAGTCAGGAACCATCCAACTATCTGTAAGACACATAATGTTGACTTCCTGCGTATCACCCTCTGAGATGGCTTTACACTATATGTTGGAACACTGATGTGAGGATTTGATTGCTTCAGCAACAAGAGCGTTAGTGAGCTCAGGTACTGATGTTGAATGATTAGTTCTGGATCACACTCCACTCGTGCTGCAGGCCCAATGCTTTACTTTTATATGTGCTTGACATTGGGCATCGTGACCTTGGTGACTGTCAGCAAACAGTGCACCTTTATGTAGCTGATATCACCCATTAGAAAGGGGTGTCTGGACACTTTTGCACTCCTAGTGCGTAATGGTAATGATGGTAACTCACAGTGTTTACATGATAAACTGTGGCTGTGCTGCTTGTACTGAAAACAGAACAGTATACAAATTAAATTTGT
Organism: Pygocentrus nattereri; assembly: GCF_015220715.1. Lineage (NCBI taxonomy): Eukaryota > Metazoa > Chordata > Actinopteri > Characiformes > Serrasalmidae > Pygocentrus > Pygocentrus nattereri. The sequence continues at coordinate 18,080,741 of NC_051213.1, forward strand.
ATATAAACATTTAGGAAGCAGATTTGAAATACCTTCAAATTAAAAGAATTCACATAAAATGGGTCTCATCCTACTTCAGCTCTGGTAGATACAAATACCATTTAAAAACAGCCTTAGTAGATTGACATGATGAGTAATGTTTAATATATGACATGAGTATTTTATTTGAACAATAGTTTTCTTATTTTGCTGTGTTTATTATGAGAACTATTAAAGACATTCTAGACAGTATTAATGCATTTTAAACATTTTCATGACATTTTCTCTTTATATATATTCTGCTTGTTATAATTTAACATTAGACAAATGTGCTGGGTGAGAGAGAGAGAGAAAGAGACTGAGATGCAATGCTTGTTGCTGGCCCTGTGCGATGCGCATGCACGAGAATCAGCTTTTGTGTGTGTGTGCCAGTGTGTGTGTCTGTGTGAGTATGCCAGCATATGTGTATGTGGAGCTCGTGGGAGTCTGTAACTGAAATCAGGGTTTATGTCTGCAGGCTCCAGTCACACAGATTGCACTGTGCTGGATACACGAGCAGCTGGATTTACTGAAACGGCAGCGAGACAGTGAGTGCTTTTTTAAATGTCTCAACTGAAACAATGAGATACAAACAGAGAGGGGGTTGAAGTTCTGTGGATGCTGGTAGACTGTGTGAAGAGTGAGAGTGTCGTATACTGCTGGAGACAGGATTATAAACAACAAAAGTGTAGTATTTATATTAAATAATTTGTCCTCTGAGAATAGCTATCAGTGTCCTCTATGATAGGATAGAAAGTAGAATGAAAACAGAAATAGTTACTTAACTGTCTCTACGTCAACTACTGCCTGGTGGGAATGAGCAGCACTGTGTGATGGACTTATGACTTATATGAGAAAAGCAGTTTAAATATTTTTACCCATGCTCAAATATATTTATGAGGAATTCTGTTGGTTCAGCACCTGGGCCACTTTACTATTATTCATCATGCTTTCAAGCTTTAGCATTTATTTTATTCTAAAAAGAGAAGTGTAGTGGCTAATAAAATTTAGTTCCTATTGTGATAAATGCAGGATGTACTTGAAGTCTCATTGTACTCTTGAGACTGGACTGGATACTTTCTACTCCAAGTTGTTTTTAGCTACTTTTAATTCTGCTTGAATATTTATCTCACTGAAGTTACAATACCTTAACTTAATGATAATTCTAGACTACTCTAGTGCCACCTGTTTTTTCTCATTACCCTGTGATCTCTCATTTTTTGGGAGTTGATATGATTAAACTTCTTGCCGTCAAAGGTTGACCTTTAACCAGGCCAAGGTGACTCCAACTGCTTTATTCAGTTCCAGTTTGAAGTTATGAAGGAGAGCCAAACTGTACAATAGAATACACCTTAGTCTGCATAGCCTTCAGTCCAAACTGCAGCTTTTTATTTTGAATGCTGTCGAACTCTTTACGTTTTTAGTTTGACACCTGTTAACTTATTAATCTGAAAATAACGTTGTGCACCGAAGAAGCATGCAAAACAAATGTTGAATTCCCTCATTTGATGTGGACATTCAAGCAGTGAACTGAAGCAGGAGTCACTTAGAAGCGGCCCGAGAACTGTTTTTTTGTTGGACCATCATTTAATGATGCAGACCTAAATACGGCTGGAATGTCCAAACGTCATAACAGACCGAGCTAAAGTTTCTGTTTTATGTCTGTATGTCAGCGCTCCATGTGATATAGAGAGAGCAGAGATTTTGTTTTTGATGTAAGCATCCTGAACTCAATCACAAAGTGCTGGGTCTTTGCACTAGTACTTTGAAAAGTGATGGGTCCAATGCCTGCTCACCCTCTCAGTTTCTGGTGGCCTTGGTGTAACATATAGTTTTAGTTAACTTTAGTTTTCTCTAGAATCAAATGCATTGTTTGCATATAAAGCTATTATATAATTCTTCCCATTAGATGCTCATGTTCACAGATGACTGTAGTAGAAATATAGAAATTAGAATTACTCCTGGATAGATTTGAGAACATCCTGGCTCATCTTTCTACTCTGTCACTAGGTTTTGAAAGTCAATTAGCAAGTGTTACTGAAATGCTAATATAGTAAAAGTCATATGATTCATCTTAGGTTGACATACTGACACCATCAGCATCATAATCATTGACATACTTATTTCAGTGTACATGAGCGCCGAATGAAAATGAACGCATGACCTCAATTTGTGGATTACCTTCACATCATGTGGCGGCTTTGTCTTGTGAGTCGCAATAGCAGAATGAAGAGAGGCACATAGGTTACTCCTGCCTCCTCATGCAGTTTTTTAGGTTTACGTTATGTTTTTACATTATGTAAAAGTATTAGAGGTAAAGAATACATTTTAAAATGACAACTATAGACAGCTTAGACACTGCATGTATAATCTTCATTGTAAAGCTTTGCCAATAGAATAGGCTGTGGAGCAGTGGAATTTGTGTTCTCTGGAGATGAGTTGGAGTGGCATTTGTGACCCAGAACTAATCATCCTCATCCTCAAGCATTTCACTAATGCTCTTGTGACTGAATGAAATCAAATCCTCATAGCAGTGTTCCAACATCTACTGTAAAGCCTTTCCAGAAGATTAGCTAGCAAGTGGATGAGCAGGTGTCTTTAAACTATTGATATATAATGTACATATTGTCTTATAGTTTTAGAGAAAACCCATTCTTACTCTCTTTTCTACCTGAATAGTGTATCATACAGTGATTAGCCATAACATTAAAACCATATCCCTGTTTCTACACTCATTGTCCATTTAATCAGTTCCACTTACCATCTAAGTGCACTTTGTAGTTTTGCAATATAAAATAGTTCTGTTGATAGATCAATAGATCAATAGTTCTGTTGATCTGCGTACTTTGTTAGCCCAGTTTTACCCTGTTCTTTAATGGTCAGGACCCCCACAGGACTACCAGTGAGGAGGTATTATATGATTGGTGGATGATTCTCAGCCGTGCAGTGACAAAGATGAGGTGGTGGCGTGTTAGTGTGTGTTGCGCTGGTATGAGTGGATCAGACACAGCAGTGCTGATGGAGTTTTTAAACACTGTGTCCACTCACTGTTCACTCTGTTAGACACACCTACCTTGTTGGTCTACCTTGTAAAATCAAAGCTCATCTCTTGCTACACAGTTTGTGTTCACGATCTTGTAGTTCTTCATCAGTGGTCACACTCACACCAGTACAATGCACACTAGCATACCACCAACACATCAGTATCACTTCAGTGCTGAGAATGACAAGAAAGTGGTTTTAATGTTATGGCTGATCAGTGTATATTACCATTAATTGTAGTTGTCATGATAATAAGAATATCTTGATTAATAAGTATAAAATAATGAATGTAACAGAGATTTAGTTCCATCAAGCTTGTAATTGTTTTCTGGTAGTTTGCTGTGACAAGGCCAAAGGCAACCAGTTACGTTTTTTATGTGAACCTTCTGAAATCCCATTAAAATGGTAGTGTTACAGATTTGAAACAATTGCAGTGAGTAGTAAAGAAGGAGGAGACAGAAGGTTGAAAAATGAATGGGGTAGCATGTAACCCTCAACATTTTGCCTGTTTACAGGAAATTGACAAAAAAGCCAGAAGAGGGGGAGATATGTGCATGTGCAGTAACCAGAGCAACCCAAAAAATGACATTGTTGTGCTTTATTTGAGCCAAATGCTGCAAACTATATATGTGATTTTTGGAATTTACCAGTGATTTCAAATGTGTTTTTGTGGCTTTAAGTTTTAAGTTTATAGGCTTCTCTTAATTCAAAGAGATAATAGTCTGGTATTGTATGACTGGAAATACCTGCTCAAGGGTGTGGCTAAGATGGGTGCCAAATGGACAGACTTTACTGTATAGATTTTAGTAGTGGGCTGCAGTATAAATGTAAGAAAACATGTCATACTGCATGACCTGGAGGTTACTATTAAAGGACTGTCCAATGTAACCCAGGCTTTAATAGGTATATTCCGAGTATTTTTAGATCTCAAGCACCCTTTTGTCACCTCCACACCTCACCAGATACGAGGTTGGTTGTTGTCAGTTTCTCTTGGATGAATCACTCCTGTACACACCGTCACATTTAATTTACTGTTATTTATAGAAAGTACTCCATGAGTACTCCATATCTCAACCCAGGCACTATATATGATGAAACTCAGATATCAGGAATTCTTCCCAAGTGACTTGACTTGACAAGGTGCTGACAAGGCTCATTATTAGGATGTGTGTATTTTCAACATGTTGTCAACATAATCTTTGCTTTACCAATTGTGAATTAGGATGAAGGTTTAGTGGAATTTTAATGGAGTTTAGTGGAGCCAGCACATTTCGATTTCATTTACATACACAAAGGTCACTGTATCTCTGTTGGTTTAATTAGAGATATGATTCAATTATGACTATCAGTACTTTATGTTTAAGAATACTTAATTACAATAATTAGCTAAACAGAATGCTTTCTTAACACTGTCATACACATACTGATAGTTAAATTGAAAGAGAATAGGGCAGAGAGAAGCAGAGAGAGCCAGCATGTGAATGTATTGACATAAGAGCACGTTTTGTGGCCCCACTTTGTAGCACAGGGAGATTGATGGCTGTATTGACTTGCATGACAGTATCTGGGTTGCTGTACTCTTGCTGCTGGTGGCTTAGCATACTGATTAACAATAGTAAATACAAGAAAGTCATAAATTGTATGTAGACTCAGAATTTATTTAGATCATTTCTGTCTCATTGATGTTACTCAGCCACGTGCAAGGGAATAAGTTGTGTTATCTCAATGAAATATAGTGACTTGTCAGCTTTGGTTGCTAAATGTTTGATTAGTTAATGCATCCTTGTTCAGGAAAACTCACTGCTTTCCAATGGCTCCTGGCCCAACCTATTTGCAGATTGTGTGTATATTTCCCATTATTTTACAAACCCTCTGTATGATGTCTTTCCCTCAGTCTTCGTGCATACACGAGGAAAGGTAGAAATTACGTAAATAAAACTTAAATCTTGAATTTACCTTGAATTACCATTTGTACTTTTGTTAGTTAAGCATAACCAGTGAATTTAAAAGTATGCAAAAATGATCAGTCCAATTTATTTGAACATTTTTATGTATTTGATGAAGCATATTGCTGCTGTCAGAAGTATATTGTTGCTTAAACTTTTTGACATAATTTGAAAGCATAAGCTCTCGTTTACATTGTGTGAAAAGTTGTAATAAAACCTTTTTGCATTAACTTGCCTGGAAATTACCATTTTTGTAATACAATCATACGCAAAAGTTTGGCTGCCCACAGATGTTTTGTTTTCAGTATTTGTTGATTGTCAAAGTGAAAATACATTAACACGGCATTAACATTACATTTTTTTTTATCAATACAGCCATAATAATTCATGTAAAAATTCCAAATGTTTAAAATATCACAAATAGCCAGCATAGGGTTCTCCTTTAGCAGCCTGTCCATGTTGTCCATCTTGTTCATACACACACACACACACACACACACACACACACACACACACACACACACACACACACACACACACACACACACACACACACTCTAAGAGCAGGCCAAGTAGGAGGAGAACAGAGTGAAGGACACAGCACCTCCATGGATTCCCCATGGGTTCCCCCCAACACCACATGTGTAATATAAATGTGTAGGGGGTGAACAGTGTGAAATCATTGAAATTGTGTTATATATTCCTCACAGAAAATTAGCAACAGCCAAGGAATCTGAGGTTGGTATAATAATAAATCACATAATTTTAAGTTTATTTTGATAAACATTGAAAATGGGTCTCACACACCCCAACAGAGTTAAGATTGTTCTCTATAGAGGATGTGTATTTGTAGACGATATGCACTCAAGTATCTAAGGAGCCGTTTAGCACTATGGCATGAAACCACTGGAGGAAACATTCAATTAATATCATTTTAATATATATTAAAAATTTATGTTAAATCAAATTTTATTTAAATTTACATTTTTTGACAAATATTAGGGGTGCATTGCATAAACACAAATTTCAAGACATAGTATAGTATGGGTTTTTACCACAATACAATACGTTTTTGTCACAGTTAAGATATGGAAGTTAAAGAAAGTGAGAAATGCCAGATTCATGTTTATTTTTTTGGTTAAAGTCCATTTGCCAAAACAATACGTTGGAGCCTTGTAAAAGCATAATTAATAAAAACTAAATATTTTCAAAACAAATTTAAAAGCACAGAAGTGTAAATGGTTTTGGAAGCAGTGCATGCAAGTATGCAAGGTATTTTCTCGGGCTGTCTCTTTTAGGAATATTGAGGGATTTTTTTTGTTAGAACAGTGGAAACCATTTCCACTTTATTTTCCAGCAGCATGTATGGCCTTAACACACCTGCACAGAAAAAAAAAATATGAGCATGCATATTGAAATGTACTTTGCACATACTGTGCTGTAACCCTGTGCAAAGATGTAGCAGAAGTATAAAACCACCTGAAATGATTAGCTATACTGATCTGCTGTACTTCAAAAACATGTCCACTCCTCATCTCTGGCAGGTTGCTAAAGGCTGGGATTTGTCTCTTTGGTAGCCTGGCAAATAAAAGATGATTCTGATTCTTAGATAGACTCCCAGGTGTTTCACTGTGTCTTTGCGATAGCTACAGTGCACTGTCCAGCATTCTTATTAAGATGTGCCTAGAGCTATCAGGTATCCCAGTACCACATAATCACATAAAGAAATGTTGCTGGTTTTTTGGATCCCACTGATCCCATTGTTGGATCTCCACTAGAAAGATCTCATGTTTCCTGACTGAATAAGAATATTAATTTGTAAATTCTGATATAAAATGTGCTATAAACATTGTGGAGAGTAGTGTGCTTTACTTTTGGTCACTTTCTCCTCATTGCCACAGATTTACACTGATGGTGTGTGAGGGACCAGCTTTGTATGAAAGCTCAGAGCACATTATGATGACACTATGAAAACACAGACACTTCTATGATGACATTCATGACCTTTTCAACTCGAACATCAAAATACATTATGAATTACTAATATGAGCTTTGAAGACTGTCGGCATGAGGTAATTTGTGAAAGGAAGACAGACTGAGTGTTCCAGATTACTGTGAACCACAATGTATAATCTCTTCACTTATGTATCAGAAGAGATTGCTGTATGTGTTCATGAGGTTTTTCACACATGCCTACATTTGATGATGTTTTAAAATATTTTTTTCTGTAAAAACATATTTTCTGTAAAATCTGCAAATGAGAACTGGGCAGCAGTTTTACACACTTTATTTGCAGCATATGTACAGGGAAACATTGGTTTATTTGAATCAGAGTAATTAAGTTAAAGATTTTGTCTTGGCTTTTGGCTTTTTGTCTTTGGCACAAATGTGCATACTATGACGTTTAATATTTTGGGATATTGTTTAGGAAGATTACTCATTTTAAGTGAAATTGTTCATCCTTCATAGCACACCTGTATGCCATGTCATTACATTAGAAACCCCACTGTCGGCCACTGTCAGTGCTGTGAACTCATGATGTAATAGCTTGTGGACTTGAGGGCTTCCAGGTATTCTGATCACCATCACTTTTCTGTATTTTTGACCTGAAGAGGTGAAACTGAGAGAGAGATAGAGGATGGATGGATGAAGAGTTTATCCGTGGCTTATTGAATGACATTGAAATCATATTCACAGTGAGGCTTAATCTACCTACATAACATCTGAACATGGGCAAATAATCTGGACTAAGGAGAAAAAGAAAAAGAATGAGAGACATGGGGGTTGGGACTAAAGAGATATTTGGTCTCAAAATGTTAACTTTGGTAATCAGGTAATAAAGTCATTCATGGTCCATTTAGCTTGTCTTGACAACAATCTCATGCAAACTGGTTTCCAGTAGTGCTGATTCATTTTAGCTCTGTTAGCATTTGTGAAGGAATTAGCATCAGTTTTTAAGCCACTATGTTGAATTTAAGGGACGGGGAGCAGGCTTTGTATCTGTTTGTGGTATTGAGCACCTGCATCAGCAATGGGTGCACTTTAAAGTTAGCGAGGCTCATTCCAAATAATTTTAAGCATTTAAGGAAAATGTATCAATTGCTTGTTTCACACATAGTTCCTAGCTTATTGGTATCAGGAATGTTTATGTATTCAATCCCCCCGCCTTGCTCTCTCAAATGTTTTCTCAAACGAAACAAAAAACATGAAACTACTCCACTTTAAAGCTTATAACAGAGTCAGTTGGGATACAGATATTTATGATTGGAGTGAACTGAATCTAATATGTTAGATCTAATATGTCATATGATGCAGAGAATGTGTGTATCAAACTGTTTTGAAATATCTGCTTCGAACACAGGAGTTCCAAAAGAATCAAAACATTTTGAGATTGTAAGAAAGCAGTAAAAGTGAAAGGGCCATGCCCCCCACCCATGTACAGCCTCTACTATCCCGTATTGTTACAGGTGTGCCCATTTGGGTTCTAAATTTCATCAACATCAAAGAAACTGGTTTAGAATAATGATAACAAACTCAACCATCTCAGTGAAATGTATATTTTTCATTAGTGATTTAATTTCACTCATTATTCATTACTGTAGTTTCATCCTTTGATTTCAAAGCAAAAAGATCATCACTATTACTGGAGTCTCAGCCCATTTAAGATTAGGACCTTTCAGGGAAGGAATGTTGAAACAAACCACAACTGATGGTGCCATAAATAAGTTTTAAATGGTGGCCGTTTGCCAGTCAGAGTGTCTCCATATCACTGTGACCCTGGAACTGTACTGGGCTTATCTGACACTCCAGAGTTTCCCATATAGTGAAGAGTGAGAAGACAGATGGCATAAGCCCCCTGACATCCAGAGATGGAAAAACACAGAGAAATTATACCTAAGCGAATGTATCAAGGTTATGTGTCAAAATCTTCCACATAATAAAAAGTGAGAGTATGAAGTGAAAGTAAAATATATACAAATACAAAACCACAGAAGTAAATATTTTTGTACATGAAATCAAGAGTTAGCACATTTTTTTTCTTTTTATTTTCTTCTTTTTTCTTTTATACTAGACACATAGTGATTGTGCTCTCTTAACTCAGAATAGTGAGTCTTAACCTTTTTCAGCAAACTGTTTAAATGGTTGTAAAATTTAAATTCCCATTAACCTAGGATAAACTTGCATGCTTATATATGGAGCATGTTATTGTCATGACCATACTTACACAAACTTATTTACACAAACTCTTAGCTAATCCCCATCCTGCAGGTATACGCTACACTCCTGTTCCTCAACAAAGCAGGCCACAAGTATAGTAATGAGCAGTAATGAGCAGTGCTCTTTCTTGCACACAGTGTGTAGTTTAGACATGGCTAGTTAATTTTATTCTGACAAAAATGGCTTTTCAGATTTGTAAGTACTTTGAATGTCTAAAAGAAAATGTAAAGAGTAAATTTATGTTTTTACTTTTCTCTTGGAAATTTCAGTAATTCTCAAATATAAAAAAAAGCAAAAATTACATTTAGTTCATGTACCTTTGCAGGAGTTCAGCATGGTGCTCTGAATATCAGTTTCTAAACTACAACTTAAATATTAAACAGCATACAGAATGACTAAACTGAGCTGAAACAAAAACCAGGTATACATACAGTGCCAACAATAATATCTTACTTTAAATCAACTGGTTCCAAGTTAATACATGCCCAAAACAGATTATTTCTTCAGAGGATTTACTTTTTATGACAGTTGTGTAATATTACATCTTTGAAAAGTAATTCTTCAGTGAGGTTTTAAAATTCTTGTGTAGTTTTTTAGTATTCTTACGATTCCTGCAAGTCTCTGAATTATTCATTTCTTCATGCAATATTTGAATCTAGACAATAAGTTTAAACTCACAGCTAAAATCCTTTTTGTAGCCCTTTTGTCCCTATATTTTATAAATAGGGACTAATCTTACTTTCTATGTTAAAGTCAAGTCAAAATTAATTTATATAGAGCATAACGAGCAAATTTTAATAGGAGACAAAACTGTGGTGAAGCCATCTTCCTCTGGTTCACATCAATCAGTGACACAACAAGAGCAATATGAAGATAGACTTTTACATTTAAGATACAGTATTGAATGTAGAGAAAAGGGGGATAAAATCTGCCTGCCATTGTACAGAAGTATTCAGATTAACCAGTGATGACTGAAGTCTACTGTTGGAGGCCTATCAGAGTAACATGAGAAATAATTCTATAAACTCTGTTATTGTTACAGTTAACTACTATTAGGACCATGTCACGGTAATCACAGTAAAATTGAGAGTTTAACCCTGTGAAATCCCAGGCTTATTACATACTAAGGTTTATTATTCAGTAACTACATGCACAACATTGCAAACTGGTTGAGGTATTCTGAGGTTTCAGAAGGGTGTAGTAAAACTTTGGACCAGCTGGTCTTGGATATTGAAGCAGTCAATGCATAAACATCAGTGCCTATGCTTTAAAGGCCTACCATAATGATACGTTAGTATGAATATGTGAGGAGCTCAGTGTATGTGAGGCAAGTGAAACAGTGTGTATGATTTAAATAAGTTATGAGTCAGTATTATCAGGAGGGTAAATGGGGCATACTGGTGAGCCTTTCTGCACAGCATTGGACATGCAGAGTTGGGTAAGCAGAGATAGCGACATCAGACCACACAGGATGGGCAGTTCTTCCCAGCAAAGAAATCCCAATCAGGGCAGATATTGCAACAGCATCAGACCAGACAGGATTGGCAGTTGTTCAGCTTGGCAAAGAAACATACAGACAATTCTGTCTGGGGTGACTGAAAACAATATGTAGTGTTAATGGAGTGCAAGCAGTGACTCTGGCAAGCCTATCTATTAGAGCTTAAGTAAAAAAGAAGAGCCAAAAAGTAGCAGAAACAAGATGGCTCCCTGAGATGTCAGTTCTCCTCTTCTCCATTATCAACAAACCTGAGTGAGTGCATGAGAGCGGCAGGACGACAGCATTCTCAGTTTCCTATAATAGTGTATGTCATAAACCCCCAGGTCTGCACCTTATAACTAAGTAGACTGGAAAGTTCTTCCAAAGCTTGGGTGGCTTTATATGAAAATGCTCTACTGTCTGATGTGATGACTAATCCTGAGTACCAATAGTGAACCAGCACCTTGTGATTCAGTGTCTGATTGACATGTAGGAAACAGTGCAGATGTTTAAGACTTATTGATTGTTTTATCATTTTTTAAACATGAAATATTTGACTAAAACAATCATAAACAAATCCTGAGAATATTAATGGCACTGCATTGATATTTTTCATGGTGGAACAACTTAAATTGAAGTACTTCCTAAATTTGACAAGCTCTAGGTGAGCTGGCATGGAATGACCTCTAAGTATTTTTCACCTGTGTTGACACTTTTGTCCAGATAGCCAACACATGGAGGGGTTGTGGGGACAATCAACTGCTTTTCGTGTTAGTCACAGAATCATTTTAATAATAATACATTATTGATGTAGATTAGGAAGCTTTATTTTAGGCAGTTGTTGCATCCAGATGACATATTTCACAAAAAAACATTCAGATGGAGTAGAAACCTTTTATATCTTAAAAAAGAATGCAGTATTTAAAGAGTAATCTGGCACACAATGGTACTGCAATTCAGTGGGCTGTCCACTGATTCACTGTGAGAGTCAGATCAATGGGTTTGGCCCAGCAATGAGATCCTGGTAGACAGAAATGGACAGCACATCTACACACAGACAAATGAAGCCTTGGGTTATATGCACACAATGTTTGTAAAGGTCAAACCAAAGGGTCACAGGCTGAAAAAGAGCACAGCTAGTGAAAAGCAGCTCCATTACTGATCTATGATCTGTGAATCTTCTAATCTGTGATAATAGACGTACTTTCATTTCACAGTACTTTTATCACATAACATTTTTGAATAGTTCACAAAAGTTCTGTTGTATGGAGGCATGGAGAATGTTCAGACAGGAGGCATTTGTAGAGTATAAATTAGACACCTGTGCTTCTGCAGTTGTCCAGAACTTTTTATTAGCCTTATTTTAATGTTTAGTAGACAGAGATCACATTCAAAGCTATTATTTTCTTGATGCACACTATATGAACAAATGCATTGCAACAACTGCACATTAAACCTACAGGAGCTTTAATGACATCCCATTCTAAATGCATAAGCATTACTATGGAGTTGATCCCCCTTTACAGCTCTAACAGCTTCTACTCAAAAGGCATTTGTGAGGTCAGACACTGATGTTGGACAAGATGACTCACAATCTCTGTTCTAGTTCCTTGCAAAGGTGTTTGATGATGTTATGATCAGGGCTGTATGTGGGCCAGTCAAGTTCTTCCACACCAAACTAACCCAGCCATGCATTTATAGACCTTTCTTTGTGCACTAGGGCACAGTCATGCTGGAACAGAAACAGGCTTTCCTCAAAATGTTCTCACAAAGTCTAAAATGTCTTGGTATGCTGAAGCATTAAGATTTTTCTTCAATGAAACTAAGGGGTTGAACTAAGGGTTTGGCACAATGCAGTCAGGCAGGTAACGTCCTGACATTCACCAAATCTGGACTCATTCAGACTGCCATATACAGAAACAAGATTTGTCACTCCATAGAATACATTGCCACTGCTCCAGAGTCCAGTGGCAGTGTACTTTACACCACTCCATCTGACACTTAGTAATGTGCTTGGTGATAGAGGGTTTTTATGCAGGTGCTCAGCAATGTAAACCCTGCCATGAAGCTCCTGGCCCACAGTTTGTGTACTGATGTCAAAGCCAGAGGAGGTTTGGAGCTCTGCAGTTATTGAGTCAGCAGAGTACTGATGACTTTTATGCACTATTCACCTCAGCACTCAGCGACCCGCTCTGTAACTTGCGTGATCTGATGCTTCATGGCTGAGTTGCTCTGGTTCCTAAACACTTTTCAATAATACCACTAAGAGCTGATCGTTGAATATCTAGGAGGGAAGAAATTTTGCAAAGTGACTTGTTGCAACAGTGGCATCCTATTACAGTTCCACACTCAAATTCACTGAGCTCTCTAGAATGACCCATTCTTTCACAAACGTTTGTACAAGCAGACTGCATGTCTGAATGCTTGATTTTATACACCTGTGCCAACCAGACTGAATGAAACACCTGAATTCAATACATTTGATATATATATTTGAGATATGTGCCAAAAAAAATTAAACTGATAATTCAGATTTCAAATGAGTGCATTTTTTACTTATTATCACAAGTGATTGTTATTTATTATTATTCCAAAATGAAAGCATTTAAATCGCTACCTTCAAACGCATCGATGCATCAGTTATTTCACATTTCACAGATCTTCTCTTCCATAACCAGCAACCTAGCTGGAGTATATTAAGCGTTGATATAAAGAGGTATTTCTACAATTTTTTAAGATTTCTGCATAAATAATTTGTTCAGAGGCAAAGTGTCAGAGTAGTTCAGAGCAGTTTGATGTGAAATGATGCAGAGAAACATATGGACTTCTTTACAGATGAGGTGATAAGAACTAACCTACATGTAACTCTACACCATTAATGAATTTTAAGAATACATTTTAGGCCAAAACTTTGTATTTGATCATAAAACAATGTCTTGGGCATCACATCAGGCAGCAAATTCAGATTTTCTGCTTCAACCACTGTAAATAATTTTCACTCTGTAAGTTTCTGTAGAAAAGAGCATATCACATCAAACCACTCTGAATGATTTTTTATAGCTTAATCATTACATTATACAGAATTTTTTTAAAAAGCAGTGAAATGTTGGAAATATTTTGTTATCCATTTGTATTGCTTGTACTAAAGTGTAAGTTATTTTTGTATTGCTTTTGAATCAGCCTTTGAACAACCTGCTGTTTCCTGCGGATCTGGTTTGTGGAAGCCAGACCTTTTAACAACTAATGTTAAATCCACACTTTAATCCCCTGAGAAAGCTGGGTTTGATCAGGCTCAATTTCCTTAACAAATTCATGCTCATGAGAAGCACGCAACCAGTGAATCGCTTCACCGGTGATTTTAGGCAATGCAAGATTGGGATATTTTCACAGCACACTTACCTTTTGAGATAACCTTTCGGGATTATTCTAATCATCCACTTTCATAACAGTATGTGCCGCCACTTCCTATCAATCCATTCATCATTTTCAGATCTTTTTCTTTTTTAACACAAAACAACAACTACTAAAGGAACTTCTCCTAATAGGGCTCTAATAGCAACACATGGAAAACAATCAAAAAAGATCCCCTTAATATCTCTGAAGTTTCTCCTAGACAACAATCAGATCAGATGGAAAGACAAAAAAGACTTTTGTTTGAGTCTCCTGCTGATGTTTCTCCTGAGAAAAACTTCAGTGATGTCATTTGCCTCCTCTTGAGTTTTACTAGAGCATGCATGGTGTTTAGATTTTCCAAGATAACAGCAAAGCTTGTTTTTCTGCAACTAAAATATCATGTCTCCTTTAATCCCCCTGTATCTCATGTCTCCTTTTTGTCTGATAATATTCCTCCTAAAGAAAATTATATAAAACCACCATTAATTATCCTAAACCATCAACAAGCAAGATTTGAGCTTTAAAATCTTATTCTGGGAAGGTTCAAATGACCAGCCTGCATTAACATCTAACCAACAGGACTTGCAATAGCTTCAGCATGGGTGATTATTCAACATGCATGAAGAATGCTAGTTAAAAGTCACAGTGGGTACACTAGTCAAAGACGTTTCATTGTGGTTAGCATAATATGAGGTTTGCTTTTTTTTATTTCTCTTTTTTCCCCATATTTTTGTATCTCAATTGATTGTATGCTTCTTTTTTCTAGGACTGAGTGAAAAGAACCAAAACTATTGCCCTTAGACCAAAGGGCAAAGACTGCAGACAAAATCAGGAAATAAAGTTGGAAGTGCAAAAAAGAATCTGTATCTTTTGAACTGCTGCTGGATATAGTTCACTATGAGTGTTGCACCAGGAATTTGAAGATGAACCCCTATGTCACCTCTCAGTTCAGGAAAGATCTCTTTCCCCACTTTCATTTGTTGCTTTTTTTGAGTTTTATCTCTGATTTCTATTGGTTTTCCAAGTGGGCCTTTTGAGCATTTTGTTTCCTCTTCTGCTGTGCCTTGATGCTGTCTTTTTCAGGTATTTGAAATGTTTTCCCAAGAGCAGCAACACCTTCAATTCAGTGAGAATCAAACTATGGATACGCCAAGAATATGGATTTTAAAGTATCATGTGAATCAAGCTTTATTCTTGACCTCTCTGACTCCTGCATGTTTATTTTAAAACCTTATTTAATCCTATTCAACACATCCAAAAAATACATACCAACCCGAGAGGCTCTTTTTGACATCAGCAAAAGGCTTTTTGTGGACCTATTGATTCCTTCCTGCATGTTCCATTTTTTTCTCTGTTTGCCCTTTTTTAGTATCTCTGGCCTCATTTTCACAGGCAGATGTTTTAAAAAGTGTATGTTCTCACAGCCCACCTGAATTTAGTGATTGGATATTAACAATCTAAAATGTTGATGATTCCAATGCCATAAGACCTCAGAGACTTTAGACAGTGATGTTTGAACTCTATAAAAATGGTCATCAATTACCAGGTCATATTTCCACTTTTAGTAAAACTAGTCATTGTTAATTTGAGTATATCTACTCTGTAATAGATAGGTTAGATGTGATTTCTCTGTTCTCTCAAACTTTTGTCTCTTGATCATCAGTTTTGTCTCTAGAATAAGCAGACTTTCTGATCTAAATCTCTTGATCGTTTCCCTCCCAGAGAGGCCTCTTTTTATACTAACCTTTAATGAGGACATATATCCTGGATTCTCTCAATTGACCCTTTTCTTCTACCCAGAGCAGACATTTTTGTCTCCATTGGAATTCATCTGTGTTTGGAGCTACTCAAAAGATGTGATGCTGCTACACAAAATGACACCGTGTTTTGGAGAACTGGGGTAAAGCTTTGGGGCTGGAAATTCTGTTGAAATTAAATGAAAGTGGACAGCATATCAGATCCAACATGGACCTGGGACTGTGACAGAGCATCTTGTGTTATTTTTCCATTTATTTATTTTTGTCTGCATCATGTTGATTGGTAATTGAAATGTCTGTTGAGATCTGTGTGGACTGCACCTGTTGAATGAGATTTAAGAGACTGCCATTATCCAGTGAGTAATGACAGTTATAACCATATATATCTATAATCATCTATATTTATAAATGTGTGTGTGTCAAAATATCAGAAGTACAGTTACAGGGTATAGTAAACCAGTCTCCTTTGTTTTCCCAAATGAAGGTGAAGACGTCTTGGAGGGATAAACCGGTCTGTATAGGCATGATGCTTATTGTTGGCTGCTTTAGTATGGCTGGTTTTTTAATGCATGCCTCATACATTTTTTCTCTTTATCACACTTTCCTATGCTTCCTGCAAGAGGAGTGATTTCTGAGTGCTTTCTTTAGTTTGCTTTATTTTTCCCTGTGCTATTCATGTTCTTTCAGAGAACTGTATATTTTAATATAACTGCCCACAACTTTCTGCATGTCTGTCCTGTGCAAGCCAAGCCTGGTCTGTGTGTACCTTCAGATTCTGTGAGTGTATCTATGCTTGTATCCTCCATACTTTCACACATGTGCACACTGTATAGATCTCAGATCTTTGTTTTCCACCAAATGAAGAAGATATTGCCGCTGGAATTCTCCTCTATGGTACTGATGTATCCTGACCTCCAAGGATTTGGATTCTTTTGTCATTTACAACTCTGGTAAAAGCTTCCTGTCCAATTAAGTCTGTTTAGAGGACCGTCTTTGGAAACGGTTTGTCAATGCTGCTCCTTTTGATGATTGTTCCAGTATTTTGCCTACAGACACCACAAGTCTCTCAGGATTTTAATCTACTGCACACTAAACAGGATTTTTGCAAGTGATACTTTTCAAGGTAAAGAAACACTGGCCTGGAAAACATTTTTATATATCAGTGTGAACCTCCTGACAAAAACATATTTGGATCATCTTTTTTTTTTTTTCTTTCTAACTAGATTAAACCACTGGAAACCAGAGACTATATTATGATGTGGGGTATGAACTCAGTAACAGCTTTGAACCCACACATACTTTGACATATGTATACCATGCTTAATTTGTGTTTTCAGCTCCAAACCTTCACATTTTGGGCATTTCCCCATTCTGTCATCTGCACATAGACTCACATATTTGTCTGTAGTCTCCAGTCATGGGAGCTGCACGGGTCAAGCGACGCTTCAGTGCCGTGGTAGACACACCCCTTGACGAGGAGGAGGTCATGAAGCTCGCTCAGAGTGATGATGTCACAGGAGCATGTGGAGTGGATCTCCCCTCTCCAACCTGCAATGGCAAACTGCTCAACCTGCTCCACAACAATGAAGAGAAAAGTGGTGAGAGAGACGAGGAGGATGATGATGATGATGATGATGATGATTATGATTGTGATGATGGTGGATCGATGGAAGGAAGGGGGAGAGGAGGAGGAGGAGGAGGGGGAGGAAGGCGTGGCCCGGCACTCAGGGGTGCGGGCAGGAGGGAAGGGGGGTGGCAGCGAGCCCAGAGAAGTTCATCCCCCTCCCCTTCCCCCTCACCCCCCCTGGGCATCCAAGGCCGCCGCCGCCGCCGGCCCCGTGGACGCTTTGTGGGCAAGGATGGCCGCTGCAACGTCACCTTTGTCAACATGAGCGACAGGGGCCAGCGATACCTCACTGACCTCTTCACCACCTGTGTGGACATCCGCTGGCGCTGGATGCTGGTGGTCTTCACCCTCTCTTTCCTGCTCTCCTGGTTGCTTTTTGGATTCGCCTTCTGGCTCATAGCTGCTGCACATGGGGATCTAACTGTCACATCATCATCTTCCTCATCCTCCACATACACTTCTTCTTCTACATCTTCCTCTCCTTCTACAACTTCACTGAACCCCGAAGTGGAGCATTCTAGGAAACCAGTGGAGCCTGATGAACGTTGCTTTCAGCAGGTGAACAGTTTCATGGCTGCCTTCCTCTTCTCTCTGGAGACGCAAACCTCTATAGGCTATGGTTTCCGTAGTGTGACTGAGGCCTGTCCCCTGGCGGTGCTGGCTGTCGTGTTGCAGTGCATTGTGGGCTGCATCATCGACGCTTTCATCGTTGGGGCGGTCATGGCCAAGATCGCTAAGCCCAAAAAGCGCAACGAGACATTGGTGTTCTCTGATGTGGCCGTGGTGGCAATGAGGGACGGGAAGCTCTGCATGATGTGGCGTGTAGGAAACCTGCGTAAGAGCCACCTGGTGGAGGCCCATGTCCGGGCACAGCTGCTGAAGGTGAGTGAGAGTGAGGGATTGAGAAGGATAGCGAGCTAGCGATGGGGGCATTAGATTTACAGGAGTTTTTTGCAAAATATTTTTATCATGACTATAATGTTCTAACCCATGTGAAGTATATCTGAGAGAGAGAGACAGAGACAGCGAGAGAGATAGGTGGACATCTGGGCGGATGGTTTGGTAAATGAGAGCTTGTTTTGTTCTGGCTCTTTCAGGGGTTTATAAGATTTGTGGGGGGATTAATTGTACCAGGACTGTATTGCTACAAACCATTGACTCTCTGATCTTATCTCTCTAGGATTGTATTGCTGATTAAATCTGTTTGTGTCAGTTTGTTTGCATTTAACTGTAACTAAAATCTTGTTTTTATCATGTGTATGTGAGCTGGTGGTATATGCAGTGAAAATAATTTTCACACTGCTGTATGCGCATGAATTTACAAAGTGTGATTTGCTAGTATATAATCATAGAACCCACATTCACTAATAATTCCCTATGATCTATGCAACTAAAAGGACTAGGAAAACAAATTTCATGTAAATTTGCAGAATTATATGTGTTCGATGAAAGTAAGGCTGCTGATTGTTTTTCTTATTGTACTCTAACCTTTCTTGCAGCCAAGAGTGACCCCAGAGGGGGAGTTTCTACCTTTGGACAACGAGGACATCAATGTGGGTTTTGACACAGGCACTGATCGAATCCTTCTGGTGTCCCCGGTGACCATTGTGCACGAGATTGACGAGGAAAGCCCATTTTTTGAGATGGACAGGCGGACACTAGAGTCAGACACAGAGCTGGAGGTGGTGGTCATTCTGGAAGGCATGGTTGAAGCAACTGCCATGACCACACAGTGCCGCTCTTCTTACTTGGCTTCTGAGATCCTTTGGGGTCATCGCTTCGAACCTATGCTCTTTGAAAAGAAAAACTGCTACCAGGTAGGACAGAGCCTAGCTACAGAGGTACTGGCATAGAAAGGGCATGAAACATCTGTATCAATTGACCTGTCCATGCTTCACAAACAAATGTTTCTTTTGTGGCTGTTACAAATGGATAAGCTTTAAAGAATTCTAACAAAATGCCATTCATTGCATAATTTAGCAGAACATGAATTAGCGAAGCATTTTGTTGTTTATTTTTGTCAAACAGCTTAAATTTGTCAAAATGCATCAATTATTGTGTATTTCTGTAGATGGTGACATTGTTAGGGAAGTATATGTATATATTTCAAGTATATATTTCAAGGCAACATATAGTTGTACTTACTACTTACTGTTTTTGCTGTAATGTCAGTATGTATGGCAAGTAGAATATTTAACCCCTTATATGGCTAGGGCCTGTTGGTGGGCGCAAAGTAATTTATTTATAAATTTAATTACACACTTCTATAATCTAAGAATAGCTCCACAAGTTTATATTCAGTCCCTGTAGTTAAAGAATAACAAGCCTTACTATGTAATAAGCCTGTGATATTAAGAGGTTTAGGGATTTGCCAAAATATTAACTTACTTAGCTTACTATTTGAAATTAATAATGCAAACTAATGTAGTTGTGCACTACAGTTTCTCAAAAGATTGAATACATCTGTAAAACCTCCTGCTTTGCCCTCAGCATCTACAAAAGAATACATTTGTCGGCAGGGCATAGAGAAGTCAACTAGGCAGTAAGCTTGAACAATAGACAACAAATTATCATCTGCATAATTATCACAAACAATATTATTGTCTTCCAAATTCAGTTACGATGTACCACAGAGCATTATAGAACCTTACCAGTTAGCTTGCAGTTTCTATGATGGCAACGCTCTTTAATTACCAACAACCAGCTGAGCTGGTTTCTAACATTACTTAATCCTTGATAATGATAACAATATTCTGCACAGACAGCATGTAACACTGCCAACATTGCGGTTCTCTTGGTTTGGTTGGGAACCCAAATATTGTCAAATTGTTGTGTTGGCACCGTCCTTCTGAAAATCTACATAAAATTTTGGTGGTGGTATGGATGTGTTTAGTTAGTTAGGTGGTTTTGTTCTGTTTGTATAGCCTTTAATCAACTGCAATTTCACCTTTTGCATCCATTTCTGAACAAACAATAGATATAGAAATGCTATGCAATAAATGTAATTTATCGGCCTAAGGCTAATAACCAGGCTAAATGAAAGTTCAATAGAATAAATCTAAGATCAAATCTGTTTAAGTCTTGCCTTCTGCCCAATTGACTGCTGGGATAGGCTCCAGCACCAACCCGTGACCCTTAGGGAGAAGCGGCTTAGAAAATGTGTGTGTGTTTAATTCTTTAAAACGTGTGTATGGATTTACACATAAATACTTTAAATATTTTAGAACAAATATCAATTTCTTCTAAAATAAGTAGACTTGCTCACAACTTTCTAGTAAAGCATCCTATTACCATTTACAGTGTAATGAATAGTAAATCTTGTGTTAAATAACTGAACAGTAAGCCAAAGATTACAACAAATAGAGTCTTGGGACGTCATAAAACAAGAAAAAAGCATAGAAATATTTGTTGTTTCTCAGTGCTTCTTAACATTGTCTGTGATGTCTCCCACTCTAGGTGGACTACTCTTACTTCAATAAGACATATGAGGTCCCTGACACGCCATCCAGCAGCGCTAAAGAGCTGGCTGAGAAGAAATACATCCTGGGCTCCCGTTCCTCTTTCTGCTACGAGAATGAAGTGGCATTGCAGCTCTCCTCCTCTCCTCCCTCCTCCCCTAGCAAAATCTCTCCATCCCCCTCTCTCTCCCCTTCAGTCACTCTCCCCACGCCTCAGCCCCCGCCCCGTCGTGGCTCCCGCAATGAGCACCCACACACACACTGAGCCCTCCCAACTGCTGGGGGCAAAGGGCATTGGGCACAGGGGAGAAATGGGGTCAGAGAGAGAGAAAGAGAGAGAGGGAGAGAGAGAGAGAGAGAAATATAGGTAGAGAAGAGGGTAAAGAGAAAGGACAGAGTTAGAGGTAATGAGGTTCTGTGGGGACAGAGAGAAAGCTTCAGACAAAGGACAAGAACTTTGAAAGGCAGAAAAGAGAAAGGAATGGATTAATGGTACTAGGCCACAATCAAGAGAAAAGGATAAGGAGAGAATGGATAAAGGAGTGGAAGGTGGGGGTAGGGCCCCTGCTTAGAGCATGACTGAGACAGTGATAGACAGAGGAAGGAAGACAAAGAAAACCATAAATATCAGATCAGGGCTGAAGCGTAACAGAAAAAAAAACTGCACAGCCCACATGTGGGGACAGTGAGAGTATACTGAGGATTAGAGTGAGGAATGAGGCAGGTTTTACTTCCAGGTAAACAGGACCAGGACATGGAGAAAAGTCAGCAAAGATTTAGGTCAGGAAAAGCAAACATATGTATATATATATATATATATATATATACACATAGTCAAAAGCTTAAATGACCAAATAAGTGGACTGAATTAGACATGGATTGGACAGAAAGTGATTGAGAAAAAGAGGAAGAGAGGGAGTGATTGAGAGGGTTATATTGAGATGAGGAGGGCTGCAACACTGACCCACATGGCTGATTGGACCTGGCAATCTTTTAGAATCAGTGTAACTGTTCGCTGGGTTCTATTAGTGGCAGAACACCAACCTGGATCTGCTCTAGCAAGTACCTAACAGAGACTCAACAGTGATCCCGTGTGGCAGCAACAAGTAACAGCAAGTGAGTGGCGGTAATTGTAATTTGGTGAAGAGGGCAAAGTCCAATGTCAACAAACCATACTAGCAGACAGTCACAGTAAGATGAGAGAAAGTGTTAATGGTGACACTCACTTTACCACCTAAGTATGTTTTTAGTGAACACTAGATCTTTGCCACTGATTTTGGACAAACTAAATAATTTTGTATGTTGGATATAAGCTGATGTCGTAAATGGATCTCATACATCTGCAACTGAATATATTTAAAATAAGATTAATTTACTTTCTATGTTTCATCTAACATGTTTTCAGTGATGAGAAAGTACTTGCACTGAGAGTGCAAGAGTGCAAAAGCACTGCACTGAGAGTACTTGTTGTGTCTTTAACTGGATGTTGGGGCTACTTGCTAGAGCTATTATAGTACAAGACACCACTGGAGATCTGCATGACTTTATGTATCTTATGTGTACTGTATGTGATTACTGTATTTTTTTTATATTATTGTTAAATATATTGAATACAGAGCATTATATACACAGTACTGTACAAACGTAAGAGACCCCCTCCATATATTAAATTTCTTGTCATTATATACAAGTTATTCATTTTTCAATATCAGAAAAAAACAAATAAAAAACATATATAGCATAACATTACATAGAATACTCAAGAAAAAAATATCTATTTTTCTGCAGGGATATTTTCCACACCTCCAAAGTCCAGTCTTGGAAGATGGTTTCATGCTTCTAACTATCTAAATAATCCTGATCACGTTCACTGATGCTATGCGGCGGTCAGTCCATTGTTCTGAGAATATCAGCAGCTTCTTTGTTCCTCTTTTTTGTCATTTTCCTTTTCTCATTAATGGATTCTTGGCAGTTACACATCCTTTCTATTCATAGTGTTGAGTTGAGGATGAACAGAAAAACCTGAAAAACTTTCCACTTCCTTATAGAGCGGGATTAGCTTATTTCTGATGTCAGAAAGAGTTCCTGAAAAATGACTAATATGTACTTAATGACTGGAAACTGACTAGAAAAGAAGGGGTGATCTCTGACTTTTTCACAGTACTATGTACATATATATATATATATATATATATATATATATATATATATATATATATATATATATAGACTGCTCAAAAAAATAAAGGGAACACTTAAACAACACAATATAACTCCAAGTAAATCAAACTTCTGTGAAATCAAACTGTCCACTTAGGAAGCATCACTGATTGACAATCAATTTCACAGCTGTTGTGCAAATGGAATAGACAACAGGTGGAAATTATTGCCGATTAGCAAGACACACTCAATAAAGGAGTGGTTCTGCAGGTGGGGACTACAGACCACTTCTCAGTACCTTTCTGCTTTCTGGCTGATGTTTTGGTCACTTTTGAATGTTGGTGGTGCTTTCACACTCGTGGTAGCATGAGACGGACTCTACAACCCACACAAGTGGCTCAGGTAGTGCAGCTCATCCAGGATGGCACATCAATGCGAGCTGTGGCAAGCAGGTTTACTGTGTCTGTCAGCGTAGTGTCTAGAGGCTGGAGCCGCTACTAGGAGACAGGCCAGTACACCAGGAGATGTCGAGGAGGCCGTAGGAGGGCAACAACCCAGCAGCAGGACCACTACCTCCGCCTTTGTGCCTCCAACAGGCCACAAATATGCATGTGTCTGCACAAACGGTTAGAAACCGACTCCATGAGGATGGTATGAGGGCCCAACATCCACAGATGGGGGTTGTGCTCACAGCCCAACACCATGCAGGACGCTTGGCATTTGCCAGAGAACACCAGGATTGGCAAATTCGCCACTGGCGCCCTGTGCTCTTCACAGATGAAAGCAGGTTCACACTGTGACATGTGACGGACGTGACAGAGTCTGGAGACGCTGTGGAGAGCAATCTGCTGCCTGCAACATCCTTCAGCATGACCGGTTTGGCAGTGGGTCAGTAATGGTGTGTGGGGTGGCATTTCTTTGGAGGGCCGCACAGCCCTCCATGTGCTCGCCAGAGGTAGCCTGACTGCCATTAGGTACTGAGATGAGATCCTCAGATCCCTTGTGAGACCATATGCTGGTGCAGTTGGCACTGGGTTCCTCCTAATGCAGGACAATGCTAGACCTCATGTGGCTGGAGTGTGTCAGCAGTTCAGGCAAGATGAAGGCATTGAAGCTACGGACTGGCCCGCCCGTTCCCCAGACCTGAATCCGATTGAGCACATCTGGGACATCATGTCTCGCTCCATCCACCAATGCCACTATGCACCACAGACTGTCCAGGAGTTGGAGGATTCTTTAGTCCAGGTCTGGGAGGAGATCCCTCAGGAGACCATCCGCCACCTCAACAGGAGCATGCCCAGGCGTTGTAGGGAGTTCATACAGGCACGTGGATGCCACACACAATACTGAGCCTCATTTTAACTTGTTTTAAGGACATTACATCAAAGTTGGATCAGCCTGTAGTGTGTTTTTCCACTTTAATTTTGTGTGTGACTCCAAATCCAGGCCTCCATTGGTTAATACATTTGATTTCCATTGATGATTTTTGTGTGATTTTGTTGTCAGCACATTCAACTTTGTACAGAACAAAGTATTCAATGAGAATATTTCATTCATTCAGATCTAGGATGTGTTATTTGAGTGTTCCCTTAATTTTTTTGAGCAGTATATATATATGAGTATCTCAAAAAAGTGAGTACTTTTCTTTTCACTGTAGAAATGGAACTTGGATATAACTTAAAGTAGTCAGTGTACAGCTTGTATAGCAGTACATATTTACTGTCCTCTGACAATAAAAATGTCTAAATATCTGGCAACACAAGTGAGTACACCTCACAGTGAACCAATTTCCAAATTGTACTCAAAGTGTCAATATTTTGTGTGACCACCATTATTATCCATCACTGCCCTAACCCTCTTGGGCATGGAATTCACCAGAGCTGCACAGGTTGCTACTGGAATCCTCTTCTACTCCTCCATGATGACATCACAGAGCTGGTGGATGTTAGACACCTTGCACTCCTCCACCTTCCACTTGAGGAAGCCCCACAGGTGCTCAGTTGGGTTTAGGTCTGGAGACATACTTAGCCAGTCCATCACCTTTAACTTCAGCTTCTTCATAAAGGCAGTTGTCATCTTGGAAGTGTGTTTGGGGTCATTGTCGTGTTGGAAAACTGCCATGCAACTCACTTTCCAAAGGGAACTGCTTCAGAATGCTACAGTACATGTTGAAATTCATGTTTCCCTCAATGAACCGCAGCTCCCCAGTGCCGGCAGCCCCAGACCATGATGCTACCACCACCATACTTGAGTGTAGGCAAGAGACAGTTGTCTTGGTACTCCTCACCAGGGCACCGCAACACATGCTGGGCACCATCTGAGCCAAACAAGTTTATCTTGGTTTCGTCAGACCACAGGACATGGTTCCAGTAATTCATGTTCTTGGACTGCTTGTCTTCAGCAGTCTTTTTGCGGGCTTTCTTGTGTGTCAGCTTCAGAAGAGGCTTCCTTCTGGGATGACAGCCATGCAGACCGAATAGATGCATTGTGCGGAGTATAGTCTGAGCACTGACAGGCTGACCTCCCATTTCTTCAATCTCTGCAGCAATGCTGACAGCACTCGTGTCTATTTTTTGAAGCCAACTTCTGGATATGACGCTGAACACGTGGACTTCTTTGGTCGACCCTGGCGAGGCCTGTTCCAAGTGGAACCTGTCCTGGAAAACCGCTGTATGTCCTTGGCCACCATGCTATAGCTCAGTTTCAGGGTGTTAGCAATGTTCTTATAGCCTAAGCCATCTTTGTCTAGAGCAACAATTCTATTTCTCGAATCCTCAGATAGTTCTTTGCAATGAGGTGCCATGTTGAATATCCAGGGGCCAATATGAGCGAATTGTCCCCAAAACACCAAATTTAACAGCCCTGCTCCCCATTCACACTTGGAACCTTGTAACTCTAACAAGACACATGACACCAGGAAGGGATAACGACATAACTGGGCACAATAGGGCACAATTTGGACACATTCACTGTGAGGTGTACTCACTTGTGTTGGCAGCTATTTAGACATTAATGGCTGTGGGTTAAGTTATTTTTCAGAGGACAGTACATGCTATACTGTTATATAAGCTGCTATATAAGCTGTACACTGAGTACTTTAAGTTATATCCAAGTTTCATTTTTACAGTGTTGTTCCAAGAAAAGATATAATAAAATATTTGCAGAAATGTGCAGGGTGTATTCACTTTTGTGATATATATCTCTCTCTCACACACACACACACACACACACACACACACACACACACACACACACACACACATATATATATATATATATATATATATATATATATATATATATATATATATATATATATATATATATATATATATATATTATGCATATATGCATGCATTGGGATACAAGGTTTTGTGTATATATGCTTTTTTCTTGTGTCTAGGTGACTACAGATTGTGATTTTTGCTAAAATGTACATCACAGCCTTTTCTTAATATTTTGGTCACTTTAATGCTTCATAGAACTGTTTCAATTAAGCTTCAGGAACAATATTCATATTCCTGTTCGCTGGATAAAAGTGACTCTCTGGAACAGTTTATCTGTGAAAGCTGCCATCAGCTGCCGCTTGTGTCAAAGACTTTCATTCTTTCTTTTCTTTTGGACTTTATTGATGAGAACTCCAAACTGTAACCAAAACTGTTAGTATCTGTGGATACTGATACTGATTACACTTTGGTAATGTTGCCATGAGGATTTCTTTCTTTTTCTTTCTTTCTTTCTTACTTTCTTTCTTCTCTCTGTTCTAAAATTCAAATGTCGCCATGTTCTGAAATAATGTGATGTCATTTAGCATAAGAATGGCATTATATACTAATTCTAGGTATAATGCAGATCTTGAAGGAACTGTTACTGTATTATTCTATGCATTATATGTACTCAATAATATTACTACACTTGATTCATTATGTTGAGTCTGATACAGATTTGAGTGAAAAGTATTTACAATTTAAGAGCCTGGAAATTAGATTTTCAGAGGATAATACATGGTCTAGGCGGCACGGTGGCGTGGTGGGTAGCGCTGTCGCCTCACAGCAAGGAGGGCCTGGGTTTGATTCCTCTCTGTGTGCAGTTTGCATGTTCTCCCCGTGTCTGCGTGGGTTTCCTCCGGGTTCTCTGGTTTCCTCCCACAGTCCAAAGACATGCAGTCAGGCCAATTGGACATGCTAAATTGCCCCTAGGTGTGAGTGTGTGAGTGACTGTCTGTGTCTGTCTGTCTGCCCTGCGATGGACTGGCGACCTGTCCAGGGTATCCTGCCTTCTGCCCGAAGACTGCTGGGATAGGCTCCAGCATCCCCCCGCGACCCTGAGGGAGAAGCGGCTTAGAAAATGGATGGATGGATGGAATATATGGTCTAAATGAGAGTCATTCCTAGTTAGCCTGACTCAGACAAAATACTTCAGTGCAGTTGGTGCTACTGCTCTGGTTCCTGGTGAGAATAAAGATATACTTCAGATATCACAGGGTTAAATTTAGGGTGATAAACTAGCATTACATCAAACTGCTAGATAGATGCATAAACTCATATTTGTATTCATGATTTTATGTAAATCCTCTTAAAGTTATTTCTTTGGTATTCCATGTGTGTGTGTGTGTGTGTGTGTGCGCGCATATGGCTTACTGGTCTCCATGGCTACAACACTATTAATATATCGTCGCTGTTCAAAGAAAAACTGTGTATCCCCAATCTGATGTGTGTTTTTTCAATTTTTGCTTTTCTGTATAATTTGAGCATGGCAGCTGTCTTTTACATTGTGTGAAGATTTCATAAAGATTGGACCAACAGAAATGCTCCAAAATTGCCCAGAACAAAACGCTAACATGCTTTGAAAGTTTTTTTAAATGTTTTGTCCTCTCCTATAAACCTACCATTTTGGAGATACTTGTTTTTTGTTGGACAACGATGATATGCCTGTTGTCAGTGTGTTACTTTCCTTTTTTTGTCTGTAACTTGAACACAAACCAAGCTTCAACATTTCTATCATAACTGACTGTTTCCTGTGTGCATGCTTTATTATTCCAACTCTCCATAATCCACTGTTTTCCATTCACTGTTTCTCACTCTCAACTCTTGTCCATGTTCCTCAAATACTATTCATACATTGTTATGACTACATAGCAAAGAATACATGCTTCATGGAAAATAGAAGCCCCGTAAAGTAAATAAAACATTTATTTTACTGACACAAGTGCTTTGCTTTTTATTGCCATTAATTATTATTTATGTTATTGAGGGATTTGCTAACATTGTGCTTGCGTTGGCTAGCGGTTTTACTCTGATAACTACTGCAGAGTAGGTAAAAACTTGTGTTTTGCTTTAATAGTTTCAGCAGTAAATCACCTGACATTTCTTTACAGACTTTCTACTGACTACTGAAAAATGCCCTTGCTTTTAATTCCATTCTGAAATTTTAATAATTGTCAGAATTTGTCTTTACAGTACTTTTTTTGTTTTTTTAAATGAACATTTCTAGTGTAATTCACTGATGACTGATGATTTTAATGCTTCTTCAAAAACATCATTAAATAACATATGAACTGGGCTATTAGGTGAATATTGTTTAGCCTATATAAGGTGTATATCTTTTTTAAGATATATAATGAAAAGATATATTATTCTATTAACAGTAGGATATGCATAGTCATATAATAATAATAGCTTTGCTATTATTATTATTATTAATATGCACTGTTTCCTATTGTTCGATCTAATAGTACTGTCTTTGTGCTTGGTGTTGTTATCAGCCTTAAGCCTTGCTAACCTGTTTAGTCTGGTGTGCTGGGATCGTAAGGTGCGGCCACTCGGATTAGTGTTGAATCTGCGCAGCGTCTTTCTGCTTGTGAGCCACAAAGAGCGTCTGCAGCTCCGCACCGCCACCTGCTCCTTCGCTCTCATTCGGTCATACAGGCTGCTTTAGCGCTCGTCCGACTGGCTGTGCCACCTGTCAATCTCTCTGCAGCGCATTCTATTGGATAATGCATCGCAGCGTTCCAGTACTGAGGAGGGGAAGCACTGCACTGCTCGGTGGGCGGGTTTTCGGGGACAATCTGCGCTGTGATTGGCTGCGGTTTGACATTCTGCGCTGACTCTGAATTCTATTGGTCGACACGGAGGAAGCGTTCGTGCTTGTTTGAAGCCTCGCGCTTGCCCTCACTTCGTTTTATTCTCACTGTGAATGAGCGGTGCGGCTTCACAGGAGCGTTGTCATGTGAAAAGCCGCATTTGCAGTATTACTCCTTACAGGCTGACCAAAAACAAAAAACAGAGAAAAGCCCAAGAAAGCGCCTTATTTCGTCTCCCCTTTCCCCTCCTGTTTCCCAGTTTGGACTAGCAGACCCAAGGTAAGACGCTCGCCTTATCCTCGTTCCCACCGCGCCGCACACTATCGTATTTCAGCGCTTTAGCTGCTTGCTAACGCAGCGAGCTTCGTCTAAATGCAGGGGGCAGAAAGCTGAAAATGACCCCAAATAGGGGAAGTCCCCCCAGCAGCTGCCTCCCCCTGGAAACGATCCTAATACTGAAATGTTGTGTACAAAAGGTATTATACCTCGGCAGATTAACCCGCATTCTTAATACAGACTGCATAAATTAAAGCCCACGTTGTGTCTATTACTCTATTACTAAATTCTCCTATATAGTGCACCCTGCAGTCAAACTGGGCGTGCTATTAACCGTGTAAGTTAACCACTTGTTCACGCGTTAGAGGCGTATTAAAAACTGTCTAGTTTATATTTATAATATATTTATAATAAATGTATATTACTTGTCGCCAGAACAAAGACTGCATTAATGTTGCCGCACATTAACACGACCCTCTCTGCTCTCCCCTTAGTGTGTGGAGCCGCCTATCTGCTCCACTATTCCTCAGACAGTCTTGACACCCGAGGTGTGGTTCCTCGTCTTTGTGGCCACGCAAGCGGGCTGAGGGAGGTCGTGTGTGAGGGAGCAACATTAAACCTTCTGAAATCTCCTCGTTTAGAGGGGCGACAGTGAATGTAGGCTCCGCAGCGTTAGCCTCTTAGCCTACTGTGTCCCCGCCGGCTTTAGTCTCAACGCCGTTTTCTCTGGCTGCGTCCCAATCCACATACTATACCACACACACACACACACACACACACACACACTATACTATCCTAAAGGATGCAGTACTCTGTTATGCTTAGTATGATTTTTTGTGGATTTGGACGCAGCCCGTTTCTTCCCCTGAAAAGATTTCCCCCCGCTGCCTGGCCTCCACCCCCACACTGACCCCTCTGCTACATGTGTCGTCTTCGCTGGTGCGGTCAGATAGCAGCGAGGTTGTCGTGGATGGTGAAACGAGGCGTGAAGAATGAGAGACATATTGGTTTTATATTCATTTGCCATAGTGCTTTTGCTGCGTGTGGTGGCGCAGCTCGACATGAGGTGTCGTGTCGTGATGAGTTAGGAAAAAAAGCACGAGTCAGAAGTTGGGTGTCTTATTCTCATTTTCTGTTCCACCGTAAATGGTGCAGCAGTTCTGTTCTGGCGCGTGGACCGGGAGCGAATAGGCCCGCGTGTAACTGCTGCGCCTATTAAGGTGGAACGGAAAATTTGAATAAGAAGGTGGTGAATTTGAGACCAGCTACGAAATGCAGGTTGAAGTAGCGCTGGATGCGCAGTTATTATTTACCGGCAGTTTTTCGTTGTCCAAAGCTAAAAGGATAATGCTGACCAAAAAAAGCTGCGTGGTTTGCGCGTGAGAGAGTGAATGTGGATCAGGACTCACCTGTCTTGCTGACTAGGACTGAACCATCATGAACTATTGGAAGCAAAAAAATGCCTTAAGAGAGGGTGTGCGCCCTTCATCCACCCATCTCTCTCTCTCTCTCTCTCTCTCTCTCTCTCTCTCTCTCTCTCTCTCTCTCTCTCTCTCTGAAGAAGAGTATGAGAAAAAATGGCATTTTTTCCGTTATCTTATAATGACTAAGACATTTGAGTAGTGGGTGCTGAAATACACAGATAAATGTAAAAAGTGGACTCCATTTATTTATTCTTCTACCATTTGTCAAAAAAAAGTTTCACTTTTGTCAATTTGAAGTAATCTAGGGCTCACATAGGGGAATAAAACAAGAAAAAAGGTGTTACATGTCTTATATGAAGATTGGCCTCACATACATATTTAGAAATGCCACATTTTTATTTCCAATACCAAAACCTTGAGCACTGGGCGACATCAATGGCAAAACAATATTTTTTTCCTTGCTAAAATGATTCAGCTTTAAAATGAGCCACTTTTAATTGAAGCACTTCACTTAAGATGAGCATCTAAAAGTAGGCTATCATATTTAACCTACTCAAGTTCTCCTCATCTGTGAATTCACAAGGCCAGATGTGATGCCAAACAAAAGTGCCTGGGGATGACTATGATCAATTTTGGGCTAAGTGTGAGTGGGGACAGTAGACTGAATGGGTGGAAATAAAAAGTGAAATTTCTAAACCAATCCAACAGCTGGTGAAGGCAGAGCTCAGAGTCGGTGGTGACGGTACACTCATCAGCACTGTCCGACAGACACATGCCTGTTGTTACATGGATGTAACAAAAGTCAAGTCCCCCCAAAAACTTCACTTAGACATTGTAGATGTGCTCTACATACATCTAACTGGCGCATATCATCACAATGCTTCCGTTCCATTATAAAAATATTATATTATAAAAGAATAGACCCTCCTCACACACACACATGCCCATACACACACACACAGAATGACATACTGCACAGCAAGGATTCAAACCTGAATCCAAGCTGCAGGGCAGCTCTTTGAAATGCTGACCAGTGCTTTGTGTGGCTGCACACTGGAGGGAGTGAAAGGCTACCTGACCTCTACCCATGTGTTTGCTGTTTCAGACTGTTTACCTAAATACAAAACCCACTTTGGTGGATAATTTATGTTATCTATGTATCTTTTGAAGATTCTATTAGCGTACAGTGCTTTATGGCTAACCATGTAGGCAAGTTATTGTTTAAGCTTGTAAATAATGAAAAGTAGGTATGAATAAATGGATTACAGGATACATTTAGAGCCATTCATCAGTTAACTCTTAAATGTGAAACTCCATGAAAGTTGTACTTGTTTAAATTAGCTATGAACTTTTGCCTTGTGATTTTAAATATGATTCAGCACTAAAGTGTTTTACATAAGCTGTTTCTGGGTGTGTTTACAGGGTTCTAATTGGAAGTCAGATGCATAATCCTGTATAAACAAACTTTATATAAAATATAACTGTGGTTTTAGAAAACTGGTTTAATAATATAGTTAGATA
Source organism: Pygocentrus nattereri (assembly GCF_015220715.1). NCBI lineage: Eukaryota > Metazoa > Chordata > Actinopteri > Characiformes > Serrasalmidae > Pygocentrus > Pygocentrus nattereri. The sequence continues at coordinate 18,113,140 of NC_051213.1, forward strand.
CAATAACATGTATTTAATGGATGTTGTAATGGATTAATTTGGACAAAAATGTAGTTCAGTTCTGTATGTTTTCACAGTAAAGGTTCAGTATAAATTATTTAAAATAGAGCTCCTTGACGCTGATGCTGAGTAGAAGTGGGTTACAGGGAAGTGGCCTGTTTTACTGTAGTGTACATAAAATATGATTTGGTGATGATTTGATTTGAAGGCCATGCTGTGGCATGGGCAGAGGAAGGGCAAGTACAGTGAGAGGCCTGCTTTGAGGTCATACATGAAGATTTCCCTGCTACTCTTCGCTGTCTGGCCTGCCTTGTCATTTTACATCACCATCAAACCTGCTCCACACAGAATGTCTTGCTCTACCCCCATCACGTGCACTCACGCACACACATACATACATGCTCACTCCACATACATACACACATACATGTGCAGACAACAGATACAAACAGTTAATTAAAACACACATATTTTAAATGTTTTATTTGATTACATATAGAAAACAATCAAAATAATAGTCAGCCAGATATAATATGAGGAGTCCATTAGAATAATATGATTCATTGATCCCTGACTACTATTATAGTTAATGGATTCACTTAGAAGTTGCAGTTATTGACGGCAATATCAAAAGCATGGTGCAATTAGCGGTGGACGACATAGCAAATATATAACTTCATGAAACTTCAAGACATTTTCACAGTACACAATATGCATCATGATATTTAGTAGGAATGCATGATTTCAATTTCTTGACAGCCAAATTAGTTGGTGGCTGATTAATTTGGATGATTTTTATCAGCTTTTTTTAATTTGAAGCTCACACTGTGTTGGGTTAATGAACATGTGAAAAATACTAGTACATTTACAATATGTTTATAAGAAAGACTTGCAATATGAATTACATTGTTTGCTCTTTTATAGGCCGAACTGGCATTTTAAATTTGCCTATTTAATTAACATGACTCAATAATGATCTACATTGAAAATAAGTGCACCTGACTCCAACCTGACTTATTCCCCTTATAAAATTGCAACACAGATCTGCCAAATCAAAAAAATAAATTGGTTGTTTGCCAATTTTGTGTTTTGAGCAAACATCTGCTGATTGTGGTCTTGGCCTATTCCAACTGTGAATCCTTAATATTTAGTTATTTTCTTAGGTTTGTGAAGTTGAAACACAAAATAAACAAAATATCAGTAGTGCTACATTGATAAAATACTACTCCAAATTATGAAAACCATTTTTTTTATGTTTCATATACTATGCTAAAGTAAAATCAATTAACCAGACTCTGTTATGTTCTTTTTGTAGTGAAATGTGCAGTTGATCAGTGTTCTTTGTGTACTGATGATATCCAGTGTTATTTTTGTCTAATTCGTAGCTTATTAAAACAAGCTGAGAAGTTCTGTCTGAGGTTTACACGTTCCGTTAACCGATTATAATTCCAGGGTTATTACATAATAAGGCTTATTATTCAGTAACTACAGTGCAAACTGGCTTAGGTTACAGAGGTGTGTAGTAATGTTCTGGACCCTCTGGTGGGTCCTGGCTGTTTAAGGGGTTAAACAGTTGTTTAGTGGTTGATGTTGTGCATACTGTCTTGATTTGCAGAGGGAAAAACATTCTTTAGATTTTTCCACATTTGTTTTTTTCTTGATATTGAAACAGAGAAAAATGCCAGAAGTGCTTAAACCTGGTGATACAGAATGTAAATAAAAAAAAATATATACTATGTAATTAAATATGTAAAAACCCAGGACTTGTAAGGGTTGAGGAAACATCTTATATCTTCTAGATAGATAGATAGATAGATAGATAGATAGATAGATAGATAGATAGATAGATAGATAGATAGATAGATAGATAGATAGATAGATAGATAGATAGATAGATAGATAGATAGATAGATAGATAGATAGATAGATAGATAGATAGATCCCTCTGGGTCGCAGGGGGTCCTGGAGTGATGGAGCCTATGCATTTACATACACATACATATATTATTTGGATTGATCTTCTTTAGTATTTGCACTAGTTATAGTTAATGCTTCAGTAGCTGTGTAGTTTGTGGATATAGCTTGTTTTTTGATACAAATTTTTTGCTTAATATTGTATATTGTGTTTTATCATGTTCATGTGTATCTTGTGTGTCAGTAGTAGTAGAATGAGGATTGTGTCTCAATGTTACTAATGATGTTGGCACCATGCACCAAAACTATGTAACTGTTCATTTGATAAATCCATTTTCAGATTGTATCCAATTGAAGTGTGTATATATATATATATAAAAAACTTTCCCTCTTCCCCTCTCTGCGTCAGTGAGTCTCTCATTCAGAATCCTTCTATGCCCTCCTGTTCCTGCTTTCTCTACTTTGCTCCATGTGTAATTGGCTTGGTGAGCAGTGTTCTCTAATGATGATGATGAGGGTAGTTGCAGTTATAATCATGTCAAAGATGAATGCTTTGCTCTTTTCAGTTACTCAGTAAGTTGTGGAATGATATGTGAGTCAGAACTGAACTGAGACGGTGTCTCAGAGATAACGGTTGACCTCTGTCTCTGTCTGTCACACGTCTTTTAGTGAGCAGAGAAAGACATATCACTGCTGTGATATAAAGACCAATGGTTTATATTTTTCTGCTGGAAATATTTCCGTCTATGGATGTGCTTGCTATTCTTTAAATTTACCTTCTTTAATGGGAAGGAAGCAAAAAGAAAAACTGTAATTAAATGAAATCACAGCACCACTACTGTACTTTCTTATCTCAACTACTCCTACACAACATGCAAAAATGTGGTAGATGTTTAAAAGGGGCACATTTTACTTTTGTTTCTTCAGTTTAACATAGTTCATACTGTGCAAAAATGACATGTATAGCCATTTGGACAGTTTATCTGGGCAGTAAACGTTTATTTGATTAGTTTGGCTAATCGAAACTTCCTTAAATGAGATCATGTGAGCTGGTAATGAAATTGAAGAAATACATGCATTGGCATGCAAACTAGCATTTGAATCTTGAGTTCTTGTGTGTGTATTCATGTTAATAACTTCAGCTTATTTCAATTTATTTTGTTTATTCTCATGTTATGTTGTGTTTTTACTGAAGAAAAAAAAAACACATGCTGCTGAGCTAAATAGTTTTAAACAGTTTTCTTCGCTGCCTAATACTTTTGCACAGTATTGTATGTCTTCTTTAAAGGTAGTGTTGGCCACATCTTAGTTTAAATAAGTTACTAATTTTCTTTCTTTTTTTTATTTATTTTGAGTTAAATGGAATATAATTGAAAAGACTTATTAAATTTCTCTCTCTCTCTCTCTCTCTCTCTCTCTCTCTCTCTCTCTCTCTCTCTCTCTCTCTCTCTCTTTTTGTCTCTCTCTGTAACAGGGAGAGTGCCATGTCCAAGCCGGCGGCTGGCGGTGCAAATGATGTCACCCGCTTTCTGTCCATGGAGGCGGGACCAAGCTCGCCCACCTCTGTATTTTCTGCCTCTAGCCAAGCTGATTGGGCGGCTAAGAGGCTCGTCTGGGTTCCGTCTGAGAAACATGGCTTTGAGGTGAGGAGGTGGAACCAGTGGCATGACACTGTGCAGCTGTAGTAGCTTCTATAAGCTTTTTTGTATGATGGTGCCTTTGATGTTGTCACCAAAACAGAAATTCAGAAAGCAGTAATAACTTTTGATGTGTGCCAGTATTTTTGGGCCAGTGTGCCAACAGTGACTTTGCACATTATTTTACTAGAGAATAAAGATCTGTGTATGGCTTGGGCTTTTTCATGCCCTTCAAAAGTATTCCTCACCATAAAATTATGGCATAGTACAACATTTAGCTTGTGGCTGGTTAGTGAGAAATGAAGAAACCTGCTGCTGTGTCTCAAATATGTAATAAGCACTAATTCAGACTGTTTTCTGAGTGTATGTAGTGTCTTTATTTCTGTTTATTTTCTGCTTAATACTTTAGGAAAATTAGACCAATAAATCTTTGACAAAACATTTCTTTTAATTCAGTGATAGTTTCAAAATAACCTATAAGCTCAGAGTTTAATATCAGCTTTGCATTAATGCTTTACATACTAACCTGCACTATTAGAATTAGTATACAATACATACCTTATAGTTTTCAGGCTAAGTATAGGAAACTGCAAATGTTTTTTAGTGTGAGATAGCAGCATCTGAGTATGGTTAACTTCCAGAGCTTTCACTGTTCTGGTTGTGGCATTGTACTCTAATAACCTCTACAGCTCTCCTCGCTGACATAGTTCCGTAGCAGCACTCCAGGGCTCTGATATGGCTCTCTATGAATAGAAGAATATGTTAGTTGAGACTGCAGCTCTGAATGCTAAACAGCAGCATGATACAGGCCTCGTTTTAATTCGCCCTATACTGAGAATGTTACTGTGTGACTGATTGCCAGAAAGAGAGAGGGGTAGAAGGAAAGAGAGAGAGAGAGAGAGAGGAGAGGAGAGGGAGGGATAGAAAATCTCAGTGTAGCCCTATGACCTCCAATAGGAAATGCTGAAAACTCTCTCCCTCTCTTTCTGTTGTATTCATTCACACCCGCATTCTCTTTCCATATCTCAGTATGTCTCTATCGCCCTTTCTCACTCCCAAACAAACTCCCCCTCAGCCTGTCTGTCTCCATCACCATGAATACAGGCTCTGTTCCCCAATGTGTTTGTATATGTATGTGTGAGAAGGAGAAAGTCTGTACACTCAAAAAGACAAGCAGAATGAATGAAAACTGTTTCTGTATCTGTTTCTATGGCATGACAATCCCCACACATATCCTGGAGAAGTTCTATTGGTTCTCACATTAGCAAGCATGGATACAGGGTGTGTGTGTGTGATAAATACATTTATTAGAGATGGCCAAGCTGATTACTTCAAAACTAAAATGGGTTATAGAAATGTATTTGTCTATGATATGTTCAAGTGTAGAATGCAGCAAAAACATTTATTCAGTCTCTTTTGCTGTTTTATCTCCTTTTTCGCTTTCTTTTTGCTAGTCTGCGAGTGTGCGTGAGGAGCGAGGGGATGAGGTGGAGGTGGAACTTACAGACAGTGGGCGGAAGATGACATTATTGCGGGAGGAGCTTCAGCGAATGAACCCGCCCCGTTTCAGTAAAGTGGAGGACATGGCTGACCTCACCTGCCTTAATGAGGCCTCTGTCCTGCACAACCTGAGAGAACGCTACTACTCAGGCCTCATATATGTAAGTGTGTGTATGTGAGAGAGCAAGACTTTTTTCATATCCTTAAAACTAGAGAAAAACAGGGCTAATGGGGAATGGGGAGACCTTTGGGTACTTTAGGGAACCTTTCTGCCATTAACTCTTCATTCCTTCCAGTCTTGAAACCAGCTAGTTTCAGCTGTATCATTCCAACAAATGTGTTTCCTTTTAAAAGAGAGTCACATTCACATGAGCAATCTCACCCAAACTCACCTTAGCTGCCTTACAAAGTTCTTTCTTGTATTCATCTAAAATCGCCAGAGGAGATCTTTCTAAACAGATATATAGATAATCAATTTGCACTAAGAATATGTGAAAATTTTGCTGGAGGGTTAAAAGTTTTAAATGACACAGACAAAATGCAACCATGCAAGACCTAGTAGACCACCAAAACTGCCACCATGAGCTTTGACGGAGGGGAGAAAATCAAGCTCTACTCTTGCTTCACATCTAAAAATATCCACAGGTGTTTCTGGCCATAATTTCACTGTGAGAAGACAACTCAACACGGTGAGTCAAAAAAAGGATGCGTAGCTGTCAAGAAGCTGCTTCTAAGAAATGAAAATAAGCAAGAAAAATTGCACCAGAACACCAAAACTTGCATGTGGAATAAGATTTTATGGACTGATGAGTCTAAATTTGAGATCTTTGGAACTAACAGAATTTAGTATGTATGATGCACAAGCAATGAAAGAATCTTGGAAAAAAGGCACTATGAAATCTATGTAAAGCATAGTGGATGATGAGTGCAAATTAGAGATTTTATAATAACTGGTGACAGTTGGTGATTTGCATTCATCATGCAGTACCCTCCGAAAAATGTTTGATTGGGTACAATTATTCTATAGCAAGTTAAAGACCTCATGCTCACTGCTGAGAAGATCAAGATGTACATATCAAGCAAAGAAGCTGCTGATGTTTATTGGACACCTGAACAGTTGGACTGTTTAGAATGATTTGACTGTCCATAGTCCATACTTAACATCACTGAATGCATTTGAGATTACTTGGGTTATTACTTGAGAAGGAGAAATGTAACCAGCATATAAAACTGAACTTTGGGAGATGTGGGAAAATATCCCTGCAGATTTCTTTGAGAAACCCAAAGCAAATCTCCTGAAAAGAATGGAAGCTGTAATAAAGGATAATAAAGGGTAGACACACTAAATATTGAAAAACAGATATGATATTTAGTCTTTTTTTCTTGAATGTGATAAATAACTCTTAATTGTCATTTTGACTAAAATTAATAATAAATGAAAGGTACTATAGATATTAACTGACCATAAGTCAGTCTCATCAAGCGTTTTTAAACAGCGTTAGACTTTCCATTAGATTCAAGATTCAAGAGGTTTATTGTCATATGTACAGCAGAACAGGCAGTTACGCTGTACAATGAAATTCTTACTTTGCTTTTCCTCCATTCACCAAATATAATCTTAAGAGAATAAAAAAAAGAAAATATAAGAATAACTCTAAAAACAGTAGAAAAAGTAAAAGTAAAAATGTACTTTATGTGCAAAGTTGAAATAAAATTAAAGTTACATGTGCATATGTGCAAATATGTAGAGCAGCTGTTCATAAAGTGCATCAAGTAACAGATGTAAACAGTGTTGTTCTAACAGCAGCAGTACAGTGTATGTAAGGTGCAGTTATTGAGTGCAAGGTTAAACCAGTTCAGAATGGGAGTGGGGAAGAGGTAGTAAGTGAGGTATTCACCAGCCTGATGCCCTGTGAATAGAAACTGTTGGTCAGTCTTATAGTCCTGGACTTCACACTCCTGTAATTAAAACAGTCCTATTATCTCTTCTTAACTATTTGTGTGTGTGTGTGCGTGTGTGCGTGCGTGCGTGCGTGCGTGCGTGCGTGCGTGCGTGTGTGTGTTTGTACATGTGTGATACTGTGTGTCAGTGAGTGTTTGAGTGAGTGTATATTGAACATGTTGGTTATTGGACACTGCATGTTATTGGACACTAAGTGTTGCCGGTCTTGCTGAGTAAGGGAGAAAGATACTGTTACACACAGCACACGTGCCTGTGTGTTTGTTCATGACAGGTTGAGCTTTGTGTTACAGATAAGGTTTCATACAGTACACATTCACACATGTGGATAGTTAGGGTAAATAGTGTTTTCTGATAAGTGGATGTAGTGACTTTGATCTGTTAAGTGTGACAGTTGGTGGAAAAGTTGGATTATGTTGTCACTGAACTTTTTATCATTCCAATCTCTCTCTCTCTCTTTCTGTGTTTGTGTGTGTAGACATACTCTGGCCTCTTTTGTGTGGTTGTAAACCCCTACAAGAATCTGCCTATCTACACAGAGTCCATTGTGGAGATGTATCGTGGCAAAAAACGTCATGAAATGCCACCACACATCTATGCTATATCAGAAGCAGCCTACCGGAGCATGCTTCAAGGTATCCTGGACAGAACCACGTTTCTTCACATTCCTAAACCTTATTTAGATGGGGCAGTCACAAGCACATTGTGTGTGTTTGTGCTTTGGAGTTTGTAGGACTGAATGACCACTGTACTAAGCTTTTGTCACTAGTTTGTCAAATCGGTTGCATTCTGCCCATATTTTGTGTATGAAACTGGTGCGTGAGGTGATGGAGCAGTAGATAATGTCTCAGTAGAAAATGTCTCATTAACAATGGCAGCAGAGACAGTGGCTAGACAGCGGTACAAGCTCCAAACATGCTGAAAGAATGTTTACCAACAAAATAACATTACCAACAAATAACATCAGATGTCCATGTTCAAGGCATGTTTTTCTCTGTGCCTGCCCTCATAATGTACATCTGGCCTTCAGGCAGAATGCTAAACGAATGGTTCATATTGAGCTTATTTTTGAAACCATTAGGCCCACCTATTCTGATCCCACACTAAACAAACAGCCACATGCACAATTTAAGAGTTTCATTCCAAAGTGCCATATATACATTTGAAACCATTTTGGACAGCTGACTTGTAACAGAAAACCCATTATTTCTCAAATAAAGTAGGTATTAAGCATAATGTAAGAGTAATTATTTTGTGTGTGTAAAGCCCATTAAAACAATATATATCATGAAAAAAATACATTTCTTGAAGGAGGTCTATAATGCTTTTGGAATGAAACCCTGTACTTTCACCTTTTCTTCACTTTTTTGACATAATAAAAGTCCTGTTCACATAGTTATTGATAGTTCTGTCAGTTGTCTTATGGGTACAGGTTTAATGATTGTTAAAAACAATATAGAATAGTTTTTAAAAATCCAGTTTTTCACAACATGCAAAGATACTACAGTAAATGTTTTAGTAATACTCCAGAAATCTCCAAATGTTCTGTTAAATTGCAGTCTTTTATTCAGTTATTAATCATAAAGTGTATTATTCAATAACTGCTGTAAATATTTTAGTGACTAATATGTAAGTCGTATGGTTAAAATGAAGTGTGAAATTTAAGAATTTGTTAGTTAATTGAAGTGTGGGATCACAAGCTGTAGCTTTGCAGCATTGAAGACACTGTTGAGGTAGGGCTGTGTACAGACTAATATGCTCTCTCTCTCTCTTTCTCCCTTCTTTTTACAGACAGAGAAGATCAGTCCATCCTTTGCACGTGAGTATTATTTTGATATTAACTGAATGTGAATTTATACGTTAAAGCCTTCCTAAAAAGACACTCATTAACCCAGTGAGTGTTCACTTCTCTGTATATCAATCTCTGAGTAGTGGAGCTCTTTTTGGCAAGAGTGTTTTGTTTTATGCACTCATACAATGAAAGAGCTGTACAATAGGACCAACAGCGCTGCCTCTATTCAAGCAGTCTATACACGTGCTATGATAGTCTGGCCAACATAAACAGCTGTCCTGTTCCTCCTGCCGATTGTACGCTGCTAATTTAGCTCCACTGTTTGTGTTTTTCCATGTTTTAAAGTGAAGATGGCTTGCACTGTGGCGTTTCATCTCCTGCCAGTGTTTATTTGAGCACTTTTAGTTCTGCTCTAGTTTTTTTGCAGTTTTTGTAAGTTTGTATGTGTTTATTTGAATGTTACTGTGGTCATTTTAAATTAGCTTTTCTGTTTCCGTGTATTTGTGTGTCTTTCAGGGGGGAGTCGGGAGCGGGGAAGACAGAGAATACTAAGAAAGTGATTCAGTATCTGGCACATGTGGCATCATCTCATAAAAGTGGAACTCTAGGCCGCAGCAAAGACAGCAGCCTCCAGGTGAGGCCAGAGAGGAGCTCAGCCAGAAAGACAGGAAGGCACCTAGACAGCTGTTATTGATTCTCCTATTTTTCTTCATAGAAAAGATTTTCCTTCACTCTTTGCTTTCCTTTGCTTCTCTGCTGCTTTATCAGCTGGTCACCTCCTGGTAGCACACTGATGGCAAGACTGTGTCAGATCAGGACTGTTAAAAACAGCAAATGCATCTGTGTTTTCTTTAAGCAATTGAACACTAGAGGGAGTGTGTTATGGCGAAATAACATCACAACCGTGATGTTGCACACCATAACACACAACTTCAAGTGTTCCTTTGCTTTTATATGACAGTAAAATAAATAAAGCAAGAAATTAATATATTGGGCCGTGAACGTGTCATTTAATATGTTTTCATTTTAGCAATTCCTTCCATCAAATTATAGTTCTTTAACAAGCAGCTCGTTGCTACATCACAGTAATGAGCTCCACTCACTCGCTGCACAGCTAGCAGTTTGCTCTCCAGCTCCTTACACTACATTATGAAACTGTCATCACCACTGAGCTAGATTTTTGTTTTTTATTACAGCAGTTTTATGGCTCAGTCCTATGGTCAGACTCTGAGGATGAGAATATATGTTTGGCGAACGGTAATTTCGTTACTTTTCGCTAATTCCAGTTGTTTAGATGTCGTTCTGTCACAGCTGCCAACTGAAAAGCTTACTCAGTGGTAATGACAGTTTGGTAATTTAGTGTAGTCTCATATTCAGAGTCTGACCAAATCGGCTGTAGGTCAAATGTAATTGTGACAAAGTAAGAAGTAAAAACGTTCAAATGGCTTGAGCGTCTCCTGCAGTTGTCAGACTTCTTGCTTAGCAGTGTCGATTTAACGGAGTGATTCAGTGTTTGTGAAAAACCCATGGCGTTATGGTGAAATAACAGTATGGTTAGAATGCTTCTCAACCAATCAGCTTGCGTGGCCAGAACTAACTGTTGTATAATGCCTAATAGCTCTCCTTTTGTTCTTTAATTAGCTTTTTTCACCTTTACTTTTATCCTACTCACTTTCACTAACCTTTTCTGTGCCTTTTTCTCCTATTTCTCCAAATCTGCTTTCCATGCTTAAGATGGATGGCACACGGTCTCTGGGTCGTGGCAGTAGTACTGTAAACAGGGTGAGTGGAGGTGATCTCTTCACTAACAGCAAATCCTGTGCCCTAAAGCAAACTCTAATACTTATCAAATGTGCACTAAGATCAGACCTACACTAGATACCTATTCCATACCAGTAGCAGATGCTCCTGCTTTCTGACTACAGCTAATTTAATCTAAAGTTTTGAAAATCATATTAACATGTTAACCACATTGTGTTTTGAGTGTGAGTTCATTTTTTTGTGGTTTCATGTTCCTTTAAGCACACGTTTTGTGTTTGCACTTATTTTAATGCTTTTATGTTATGTTTTTTCCCCTGTGTCTCTCCTGCACTCATTTGTCCATCCCTCCATCCCTTTGTCCTTTTCCTTTGTTTCTGTGCTCTAACAGAGTGTGCAGTATGTGAGTATGGCCTGACTTAAGAGTTTAGGAATAATAGTAATTTGGCTGTGTGCTGTACCTGTGCTCCTCTTCTCCTGTAGGGGGCAATGTAGTTCTTTGAGAGCTTGGCTGTGGCAGTTAGTAATCCATGCCCATCCTTGGCCACTCTCAGTGGTTTGCGATATGAATTCTGCATGGGCTGCACCATTCATCTTTCTATTAGTCAAATGCTGCAATTGTATACCTATTTTAAATAGAAACAAATTCAAGGACTGGTGTTTTCCACCCTTGGTCTAGACCAATGGTCAACAACTCTGCTATTGGAGATCTACCATCCATGCAGACTTTAGCTCTAGCCTTAATTAACACCAGCTCCATTGATTTTTGCCTTCAGATTGTGGTGTGTTATATTTTATTTTGTGGTGAAAACCTACAGGAAGGTGGATCTTCAGGAGGAGGGTTGGTGACCGCTGTTCTAGACACTGAAGAAATAGGTGGTGTTAGGAAGAAAGTTGATCATTATTGACTTTACTAAAATGTGTGTGTGCAGTAAAAAGAAATAGCTGGCTGCTCCCTTCTGCTTATTTCCTTTATAAAAATTTCCATGTAGTTGCTGAAGCTTCGCAGCATCTCGCAGTGCTGGGGCAAGGCTGTGTGAAAAATGGTTAGTGCCGTTCCTGCTCTGAGGCATTGCTGTCTGTGTCCTATAGGGGGAGCTAGAGAGACAGCTTCTGCAGGCCAACCCTATCCTAGAGGCCTTTGGCAATGCAAAGACGGTCAAAAATGACAACTCCTCCAGATTTGTAAGGTTCTTTTTCTTCTCTCTCTCTCTCTCTCTCTCTCTCTTTCTCTCTCTCAGTTACTTGCTTAAAAATATGCAAAATTCTAAACATGATTTGACCTGTTTTTCAGGGCAAATTTATCCGTATCAATTTTGATGTGACTGGCTATATAGTCGGTGCCAACATTGAGACCTGTATCCTTTAATCATGTCAGTCTCTGAACAGTACTGATGCAGCACACATCTGTTCTGACTAATCTTTATTCAGTTTGACCTTTTTCCCTCTATTTTATTGCATTTTATCTCAAATCTTAGCACAGCTCTGTTTGCTGTGTATGTGTCCCTAACTGGTGTCTGTGTCAGACCTGTTGGAGAAGTCCCGAGCCATTCGTCAGGCCAAAGATGAGAGAACCTTCCATATCTTCTACCAGTTACTCTGTGGAGCCTCTGAGGCCATGAAAGGTGAAAAGTTAAAAAAGCCGCCACACACAATACACTTCAGATTTTTGTCTCTATAATGAAATATGATTTTTTTCCCACTCCAGCTGAACTGCTCCTGGGCAGTGCAGATCAGTACCGCTTCCTGTGTGGGGGTTCAGTTCCCGTTCCAGGTCAGAGTGACGCAGAGAACTTCACTCAGACTATGGACTCCATGAATATCATGGGTTTCACTCAAGAGGAGTCCACATGTAAGTAAAAGAGAGAGCGAGATAATACTGTCAAATGCCATTTCAGCTGTGCAAATTTCAAGCACTGTGGGCTTGGAGTGGAAAATTTGGCAAAGTACAATATCATGATGCTTTCTAGGTTTGATAAGTTGGGAATGACACACTGTACAAAACTATGAGTATAATTATTTTTATTCAACTTTTTATTGCACTTTACCAAAGCCATTTAAAAAGGATCAGATATACTATCCTGGATTTTCAATATCATCAGGATTTTAAGTCACAATCGCAACAACAGGCAACAGACCATAGCCAGCTACACCACTGTTATTGTGTGTTGTGATACATCTATAGTTTGGTTCCCTTGCAGTGGACCAAAGCAGAAAATTATGCATTGCTGCATTTTAGTTCTTTACAGAGTAAAAGTCACAACTGTACTGCTGTGCTCTGGTAACTGAGCTTAGAATTTAGCTATGTCACGTTTTAGCTGTGTCTTGGCATATTTTAATGGAATAAATCACAAGAGTCCACAATTTTTCCCACTCCCTCCCTCCCTCTCTCTTTTTCTCTTGCTCTCACTCTCTTTTTTGCTTTCACTTTCAGCCATGTTGAAGGTGATCTCTGCTGTGCTGCAATTTGGGAACATTTCCTTTCAGAAGGAGAAGAACTCAGACCAGGCCTCTATGCCTGATGACACAGCTGCACAGAAACTCTGCCACCTGCTGGGCATCAACGTGCTTGAGTTCAGTCGAGCCATACTCACCCCTCGCATCAAAGTGGGCCGCGAGTATGTACAAAAAGCCCAAACAAAGGAGCAGGTATGTGTGTGTGCAGCTTTGCAATGGTTATGAAATACTGTCAATAGAGTGTCTGTTTTGTAGAGAATAATACTAGAATTCAGTATCGCAAAAGTGTTAATCAAGATATGTAGAGAGGGATTTATTTCTGGATATGTGGTTGGGTGTGTTTAGGCAGACTTCACGGTGGAGGCTCTGGCAAAGGCTACCTACGAGCGTCTGTTCCGCTGGCTTGTGCACCGTATTAATCGAGCACTGGACCGCAGACAGAGGCAAGGAGCTTCCTTCATCGGCATCCTGGACATTGCCGGCTTTGAGATCTTCCAAGTAAGACTAATAGAGAGGTGGAGACACCTTTGCTGAAGATACTTATCCCATTTGCACATTAGAAATTTCATGCTGCTCTGTACCGTCTTTTGTCTTCCGTTTCTGATATTCTGCTTCCTACTTCTCATTACAGCTGAACTCCTTTGAGCAGTTGTGTATAAACTACACTAACGAAAAGCTGCAGCAGCTTTTTAACCACACCATGTTTGTGCTGGAGCAAGAGGAGTACCAGCGTGAGGGCATTGAGTGGAACTTCATTGACTTTGGCCTGGACCTGCAGCCCTGCATTGACCTCATCGAGAGACCGGTCAGTGTGTTTGTGGGTGTGTGACTCACTGGAGGACCTGCTGCTACACTGTAAACCATCATTGTGATTTTGTTGACACGCATCAGTGCATTTCAAATCCAATCTAACCGAATCCATATTCTGTTCATTATTTGTAACTAGTGATTTTTTTAGATGTAATAAACATGATATGACAAAAGCAGAAATGCATAATTTATATTCATTTTGTTTGTGCCACAACCAGGCATTTTGAAAAAGCAAACATATGAATATGAATGTATTTCACAATTCAGTCACCTTGTATTGTTTCACAGACAAAACAAATCAGTAATAGATCCCTGGCTATGTAAATTATGTTCAGAATTTGTGTATTCTGATTGTGAGCGCAAACTTGCTTAGAAACTTTCACAGTGCTTACAATCATAAAGACACTATCATGCTTCTTTTATATAGTATATACAAAACATGGCAGCACAGAAAGCTTTAATTACATACGCAGATCCGTTTTACTATGTCCTGTGTGAAAATGCATGCATTATAATCACTCCAGTGGCAGATTTTAACAAGCCAAACTGTATCACCAGAGAGACATCAGTTTTGACAGGGTTAATGGGTTCTATAGTCTTTTACTGATGGTTGGTTCGTTTCACAGGCGCATCCCCCTGGTGTGTTGGCACTGTTGGATGAAGAGTGTTGGTTTCCACGGGCAACAGATCGATCATTTGTGGACAAACTGTCTGCTGAGCAAGGCACCCATCCCAAATTCTACCGTCCACGGCAGCTCCGTGAAGAAGCTGATTTCTCCATCATACATTATGCCGGAAAGGTTTGGTGATATTTCCCTTTCAGTCCACCTCTCTATGTTCTCTAACGAATGAATTAGATTCAGGCTTAAATTCTCTCTCTCTCTCTCTCTCTCTCTTTACATCTTTCTGTCTTTTATTCTCTCAGGTGGATTATAAAGCAGATGAATGGTTGGTGAAGAACATGGATCCTCTGAATGATAATGTAGCATCTCTTTTACACCAATCATCTGACCATTTCATATCAGAACTCTGGAGAGAGGGTGAGGAAACATGGAATTATTCAGCAAAATTAGCTGTGAACTAAAGATCCTGACAAACAGTCAGGAGTACTTTTTCTCAATGTCAGGTACAAGCAAGCATGAAATGAAATGGTAATCTGCATACCTGATGTTTCCGTGGTTATTCTCACTAAAATCTAATCAAAAATGTTTAAATTATTTTATCATTATAATGTACTAACATATTTCTCAATTCCTTTTTTCTGTGACTTTCTTTTTCTCTCTGCCTCTTAAACTCTCACACTTATGTCACTGCCTCTCACTTGTACCCTTCAACTTTTCCCACCCATTCTCCTCTCTTTCCTTCTCTTCCCTGTGTCTGTCTCTTCCTCAGATATTCAGACTCTTCCTCGTGTCTACTTTTTTGACTCCTATGCCACACTGCAGACCAATGGCTCTGACAGCAGTAGGTTTATCCTCCCACTCATCTGTTCCACAGCATTACCTTCCCTTGCTTCTGAATTCTTTCCAACCCTCTGATTCTGTGTCACTCCTATCTCGCTCTCTCTTATACAATATTGTCCACATATGTGTGTGCGTTTCACATATTTTTCCTTACTCCATTTTTCTCAGTATTATTTGTATTCTTTACTGTTAACTATGCTGATTCTAGGTTTTTCTCTTCTGTAAAGTGACTCTGCTGTGTGTGTGCTGCAGTAGCTGAGTAGTAGTTCTTATTATTGTCACATTATTTGGATTGATCTTCTTTAGTATTTGCACTAGTTATAGTTAATGCTTCAGTAGCTGTGTAGTTTTGTGGATGTAGCTTGTTTTGTGATACTAATTTTTGCTTAATATTGTGTTTTATCATGTTCTTGTGTATCTTGTGTGTCAGTAGTAGTAGAAAGAGGATTGTGTCTCAACGTTACTAGTGATGTTGGCACCATGCACCAAAACTATGTAACTGTTCATTTGATAAATCCATTTCCAGATCATATCCAATTGAAGTTACTACATTCATATATATATATATATATATATATATATATATATATATATATATATATATATATATATATACTGCTCAAAAAAATAAAGGGAACACTTAAACAACACAATATAACTCCAAGTAAATCAAACTTCTGTGAAATCAAACTGTCCACTTAGGAAGCAACACTGATTGACAATCAATTTCACAGCTGTTGTGCAAATGGAAAAGACAACAGGTGGAAATTATTGGCAATTAGCAAGACACACTCAATAAAGGAGTGGTTCTGCAGGTGGGGACCACAGACCATTTCTCAGTACCTATGCTTTCTGGCTGATGTGTTGGTCACTTTTGAATGTTGGTGGTGCTTTCACACTTGTGGTAGCATGAGACGGACTCTACAACCCACACAGTGGCTCAGGTAGTGCAGCTCATCTAGGATGGCACATCAATGCGAGCTGTGGCAAGAAGGTTTGCTGTGTCTGTCAGCATAGTGTCCAGAGGCTGGAGGCGCTACCAGGAGACAGGCCAGTACACCAGGAGACGTGGAGGAGGCCGTAGGAGGGCAAGAACCCAGCAGCAGGACTGCGAACTCCACCTTTGTGCAAGGAGGAACAGGAGGAGCACTGCCAGAGCCCTGCAAAATGACCTCCAGCAGGCCACAAATGTGCATGTGTCTGCACAAACGGTTAGAAACCGACTCCATGAGGATGGTATGAGGGCCCGACGTCCACAAATGGGGGTTGTGCTCACAGCCCAACACCGTGCAGGATGCTTGGCATTTGCCAGAGAACACCAGGATTGGCAAATTCACCACTGGTGCCCTGTGCTCTTCACAGATGAAAGCAGGTTCACACTGAGCACATGCGACAGACGTGACAGAGTCTGGAGACGCCGTGGAGAGTGATCTGCTGCCTGCAACATGGGTCAGTAATGGTGTGGGGTGGCATTTCTTTGGAGGGCCGTACAGCCCTCCATGTGCTCGCCAGAGGTAGCCTAACTACCATTAGGTACCGAGATGAGATCCTCAGACCCCTTGTGAGACCATATGCTGGTGCGGTTGGCCCTGGGTTCCTCCTAATGCAGGACAATGCTAGACCTCATGTGGCTGGAGTGTGTCAGCAGTTCCTGCAAGATGAAGGCATTGAAGCTATGGACTGGCCCGCCCGTTCCCCAGACCTGAATCCGATTGAGCACATCTGGGACATCATGTCTCGCTCCATCCACCAACGCCACATTGCACCACAGACTGTCCAGGAGTTGGCGGATGCTTTAGTCCAGGTCTGGGAGGAGATCCCTCAGGAGACCATCCGCCACCTCATCAGGAGCATGCCCAGGCATTGTAGGGAGTTCATACAGGCACGTGGAGGCCACACACAATACTGAGCCTCATTTTGACTTGTTTTAAGGACATTACATCAAAGTTGGATCAGCCTGTAGTGTGTTTTTCCACTTTAATTTTGTGTGTGACTCCAAATCCAGGCCTCCATTGGTTAATACATTTGATTTCCATTGATTATTTTTGTGTGATTTTGTTGTCAACACATTCAACAAAGTATTCAATGAGAATATTTCATTCATTCAGATCTAGGATGTGTTATTTGAGTGTTCCCTTCATTTTTTTAAGCAGTATATATATATATATATATATATATATATATATATATATATATATATATATATATATTTATTTATTTGTCACTGTGGGGTTACAATGTTCCAAGATGGAAACTGTTCTGCAGGAAAGAGTTTGTAATTTTTTTTACATAGGAACATAATCAGACAGAATATATGAATGACGCAAGGCCCAGAAGATTTAGATATGAGTTAATTTAATAAATATCTTGCTTGTAGCAACACTAAGCAGATTGAGCAAGCAGATTGATTTCATCACACATCAACTGTTGTTAGTTTTGTCTTACTGCTTGTCCAAAATGGGTTTGGTATTGTCCTACTAGATTAATTTACTGATGATTTATTGTTAACTGGTGCTGACTCTCACTGAACATGCATGGTACCAGCATCTGGTACACTGTGTGCCCAAAAGTTTGTAGACACCTGATCATCCAAGGGTCCAAATGAAGAGTATTAATAGGGAGTTTGTCCCTCCTCTGTTGCAGTAACAGCCTCTACTTTTCTGTGAAGGCTTTACACTAGATGGATTTTGCTGTGAGTATTTAATTGCATTCTGCTACAATAGAATTATTGAAGTCAGATACTGACATTTGATTGATGGATGATTAGTTTGGATCACAAACTCCACTCCAACCAATCCAAAATTTCTTTGATGGTACACCTGTGAACACAGTTCCACTGCTCTACAGCACAACCCTGGGGGCTTTAGACCCCTCTAACCAACGCTTGGCACTGTTCTTGGTGATGAACACCAGAGTGCCCCATTCTGCCGACAGTGCTTTTCTATAGATATTACACAAGCTATGCACACAGTTGCACATTTACGTCACCCGTGTGATCTTAAAGTAGTTGAATTCACTATTTGAAGAGGTGTCTGGATACATTTGGACATACAGTGCTTTTTGCAACAGAGCTATTGTAAACCTGCTTCATGTTTTGTGATATATTGCTGAAAATTGTGCATGCCAGTTTGACTTGTTACTATAAGGCCCACACTGTTTCAAATATGAATGGCATAAATGAGCATGAATACTTAAAGCTGCACTATGTAAGCACATTGTGTGTAATTACACATTTCCACCAGAGAGGTCTCCAAATCCCAAAATGCCTAAGTGCAGCTTTAAAACATGATGCTGAGTTTGAGTGTTTTGCCCTACCAGAAGACCATCTTTAACCATTTGCTGAAGAAAACCTTAGTATCTCCACCTTTGTTGTTTTTCAGTTTTTAACATAATTTGAAAATGCATGTGACTCTTCACATTGTATGTAAATTTTGTGATGAATGGACCAAAAGAAATAGCCCAAAATGACTTGGAAAAAACTCTGGTTCCATTGACTTACATTAAAAGTAATGTAGGTTTTTTACTTCTCCTGTAAAGTTAGCGATTTGGAAATACAAGGTTTTCTTCTGACAGCAGTACACTGCTTGGTACTACATAAGCATTTTGATTTACTATCTTATTACATATTAATTTGTTGTTTGTGTTCTTCAGTGGAGAGGATTGTGGGATTAGACCAAGTGGCGTCTGGTGGGCTGGCTGAGGGCAGCGGACCAGTGACGTTTGGAGCAGCAGGGCTGAAGACAAAAAAAGGAATGTTCCGGACAGTTGGACAGCTGTACAAAGAGTCGTTGACCAAACTGATGGCCACACTACGGAACACCAACCCCAACTTCCTGCGTTGCATCATCCCCAACCATGAGAAGAGGGTGAGAGAGACCTCCAAAATAATACTAGAGTAATCAGTGCGATCACAATTCTGTTGTGAAGTTGTATAATTAATAAAAATGTAATATATTTTTAAAGTTATGAGGTTTCTTGATGTGTGTGAAGCATCATAATGTGTTTGATATAACATTTCATATACATTAAGATTTGTGATAGAAACACCTTCAGGTATTATATTTATAATGTTAAAAGGCTAAACCCCAAGTTTCATTGTCTCCCTCTCTTGTAGGCAGGGAAGTTGACACCTCATCTGGTTTTGGATCAGCTAAGGTGTAATGGAGTTCTAGAGGGAATCAGAATCTGTAGGCAGGGTTTTCCCAACCGCATCCCCTTCCAAGAGTTCAGACAAAGGTGTGAGCATGTGTGTGTGTGTTTGTGTCTCTTTTTTGGCCTCTCTGTGTAAGCACTGACATAGCCATCAGAACCACCTGGCCAGATTCTCATTTCATCACATATTCTGTTCCACTCACTTCCTCACGCTCTCTCTTTCTTTATTCAGTGATTTTCCTCTACTAATGTTGGAGTTCAGAGAGGGAGGTGTTTTTCACCTTTCTCACAAAGCTGGTAGGAGGTTTTTTATCTCATCATTCTTTGTCCTTTTATCTCCTATTGTCTCCCCTTAATGTCTCTCAGGTATGAGATTCTGACCCCGAATGCAATACCTCGCACCTTCATGGATGGGAAGCAGGCCTGTGAGCTCATGGTAAGTGCAAGAATTTAAATCCTTTATCTGAGATTAAGAAATGATGGCACTGAAAAAAGCAATGCATTGAATTTACTGGATTCTAATTTGTTCCTCATTTCAACATCAATAAAATATCTTACATCAACACCATTTTTAGTTTACAGTTTCTAGTTTTTCAGTCTACTTATGTTTAGCAATAAATGTGTTATTATATTTTGTAATTTATAATATTTATAATATTGATTGTATATGCTGTGAAAAAGCAGACCAAAACAGATGATTTAAAGTGTTGGTTTCAACTTATGTAAAATATTGATTTTGTTCATCTAAATTAAACCTTTGCCTAATTTCTTTCAAGGTTTTTATTTGAGTTAAATTAAAAAATGTTACATTTCTTGTTACATAGGAAGTTTTTTTTTGGGGTTAAACTGACAAAATATTTTTACAGTTTGTTTTTATAATTGTCCTCTTTTTGTAGCTTATACTTTAAGCATATACTGCCATAGCTTATACTGCTACTGAGTTTTAAAGGCTGTGAAGTGAATGTGATGTGGTACTGATTAAATGTTGGACAGTTGTAATGAGAGAAAGGACTACGTAACTGTATTCAGATCAGTGCTCTGGAGCTGGATCGAAACCTGTTTCGGGTCGGGCAGAGTAAGGTGTTTTTCCGCGCTGGAGTGTTGGCACACTTGGAAGAGGAGAGAGACTTGAAGATCACAGACACCATCATTCACTTCCAAAGTGCTGCCCGTGGATATCTCGCCAGGAGGTGTGTGCATTTGTGCTTGTACAGGAGCTCATAACAATTCTTGATAGGTGTAGCTCAATATGCTACCACTAAAACATAAGGCTCTCATTTGAGTGGTCACTTGAGGTTTTTTAGTCTGAAGAAGATTTGCACGATTAGAAGATACTACTAATAATATTAACAGTAATAACAATGAATAATATTGCTATGTTGTTATGTTCAATAAAGAAGCATCAGATTCAGATAAATAAAGCTTGTCCTTAAGCAGAGATGAAATAATGTAATAATTATATGATGCATTTGGCGGTAGGGCATTTCTGAAGAAGCAACAGCAGCTAAGTGCACTGCGGGTTATGCAGAGAAACTGTGCTGCTTACCTGAAGCTACGCAACTGGCAGTGGTGGAGGCTCTTCACCAAGGTAACAAGCACTTCCACCATGTTAGTGCAGCCTCATATTGCAATGGAATGCACATACATTTGTATTCTCTTGCTGAGGCAATAAGAAATGGGCTTTATTGAATATTGTTAATTAAGATTAATGAACAAGGTCAGTTGACCCTTTCACCCTTGATCCTCGTCCCTAGGTGAAACCACTGCTCCAGGTGACCCGCCAGGATGAGGAAATTCAAGCTCGAGAGGCGGAGCTTCAGAAAGCCAAAGACAAGCTGAGCAAAGTGGAGCATGAGTATACTGAACTGGAGAGAAAACATCAACAGGTATACTAATCCCTCACTTTTCCTTTCTGTCTGTCTCCCTGGAACAATTATCGCAGCAGCTCTAAGCTTAGCTGGGGCCATTTCCCTTGCTGGAGGGTGTGATGTGGCAAGTGGACTTGATGGCTCTCATTCACTGCTCTTGTTTAGAGCACATGAGACACTGGCTGCCACATAAGATCCAGTGGTAATGGATGTCCACATAGCATATGTTACAGCTGTCCTACCCATTTTGATTTTTTAACTTTGGTTTTGGTCTTGTTGTAGAGAGTGGGGGATCGCTGTGTCAGTAAAATATCTTCGAGGCGGGATGTGTGCAGCATAGCGCTAAAGCCATTGTTCTTAATGACTGAGAACTAGCATGCAGACTGCAGGTCACATAGCAACACAGTCTCGCCTAGGTATTAGCTAACGAAAAGACAGAGAGAGATTAAAGACAAACATTTGGAGATAAATGGACTTCACACATGGAATTCACATTTATAAGCACCGCAGTTGGTTTCCTGGTACGTGAAATCTGCAACAAGAGACTGTCAAACACTAAAAAGTTAGGAAGCTGAAGTCACTCTTTCAAATTTTTTCCTTACACTTTAAATGGTGCTGCATTTACATTTGGTGGCCTCAGTCAGAATTTAAGGTAAAATGGGAAAAACATTGAGAGACATTTTACAAGGAACTTTTAAACTATTAAAGGAAATGTGTCCCGACAGAAATGGGAGGAAAGTGGCTAAAGATAAGATAAGATAAGGTAAGATAAGGTAAGATAAGATAAGATAAGATAAGATAAGATAAGATAATCCTTTATTAGTCCCACAGCGGGGGTAATTCACAAAGTTATAGCTTAAAGCAGAGCAAAGTGCATTTTTGTTTATAATTTTTAGCCTATGCTAGTACATCAGTCATTTAATTCTATGTATTGTGATGCAACCCCTGAAGGCTTGATGGCTACCTACTGAATATATTTTTGGTTATTTGTAAGGAAGCTATTACTATGTGCTGGGTCATAAGAAACCCCCTAACTGTGGATATTTTTGTTGAAATTGTTACTTATATTCGTTCCATGAAAATGTTTACTATACATCTTCAAAAGTAGAGAGGGAAAAAATGGAATTGCTACACCTGAGTAAGCCGGGTTAACCGAGACCTTTGACTTTGATCATTCTGCCTTTCTGTGTAAACCGGGAATTGATGCTGAATTTTATGTTTGAAATCCTGTGCCAGTCAACCTCTGACAACCTTTGTATTTTGTTTATATGAATGCGTATCATCTTCTTCTTCTAAGCCACTTCTCCTTCTGGGATTGCTGGAGCCTATGTGTATCATTACAAAAGAAAACAAAAAATTAAGTAAAAAAAATATCTCAGCAGTTCTGTGGTACAAATCATTGCTTGAAACTGCTAACTAAATTAAACAATCTACCGGACATTTCAGCTGTTGGAAGAGAAGGCCGTACTTACAGACCAGCTACAAGCAGAGGCCGAGTTATTTGCTGAAGCAGAGGAGATGAGGGCACGGTTAGCCAGCCGCAAACAGGAGCTGGAGGAGGTGCTGGGGGAGCTTGAGGGCCGATTGGAGGAAGAAGAAGAGAGGGGTGTGCAATTAGCTAATGAGAAGAAGCGAATGCAACAGCATGTACAAGTGAGTGAACTTCTGTGTTCTGCCTGTATAAAGCTTGAACTGCCCATGACATTTTCTTTAAATCTCTCTGTCTCTCTGTCTGTCTTTCTCAGGATTTAGAAGAGCAATTGGAAGAGGAAGAGGGGGCACGGCAGAGGCTCCTGTTGGAGAAGGTTACCTTGGAAACCAAAGTGAAGAGTCTGGAGACGGAAGCACTGACTGCAGGAGAGCAGAGAGACAGACTGAGCAAGGTCTTACAGCTTAAGACAGAATACTGCCCTTTGTTGTAGGCAGTTTATAGTAAAATTTAGGGAGCCATCTGACTTTAAAGCAGCTACACTCTGTGTTGGGCATAAACTGACCCTACCAAAATATACTTTATGTGCATAAGTATCCAAACAGAACAGGTGCTTCTAATTAGTGAATTCAGATACTTTAATGTTCAGTTAACCTTGCACAGTCGCATAATCTCTATAGAAAAGCATTACCAGTAGAATGCTTTTTTATTTAATACAGTTGCCTCACAGCAATGCTAAAAACATTTGGTCATGTAGCATGTGAAATCAGATTTGATTGCATAATGTGTGCTGTGGCTTGACTTCATTTAACCAACTTAAACAAAGCCATCTACACAGATCTAGCTCTACTCGATCTGATCTTAAAAGAGATTAGATCTAATGTTTTGCCCTGCCATCCTGCTGAAGACTGACCATCAGGGCCTCCTCCTCACCATCACCAACCTGCTCTCCTGTTCATTTGTGCCAACTGCAACACCCTCAATTACATCACTGTGCTATTCAGATGTTCCAGCATTGAGATAGGACGGAACCGTTTCAGGTCACTCCCACTTTTCATAAAGACTCAGCCAGAAACTGCCTCTACCAGTGCAGTTTCTAAAGCTTTACCATCCAGTTTTCAAACAGAGATCCTTTTAGCTTTTATTTGGTATTCAGCTTATTCAATTGTAAACACTGTTTGACCAGAGGAGGATGGGTCTCCTTGCCACTGTGGGATATATGTTGTAACTCTGTCTTTTCAAACTTCTTTAAAGCTGCGTTGTGACAACATTGTTTTAAAAAGCGCTGTACAAATAAACTTGAATTGAATCTATTGTATTTAATGACTGTCATTATAACCTCTCTTTTTCTTCCACATCTCAGGAGAAGAAGCAGTTGGAGGACAGGTTGAATGAGGTGACAGACCAGCTGACTGAGGAAGAGGAGAAAGTGAAGAGCCTCAACAAGCTCAAGAACAAACAGGAAGCTGTCATTGCTGACCTGGAAGGTAACTGTTTATTAATATTAATTCACAGCTCTGCCAGTATTGTAATAACTTTATGTGAACTGTAATGTCATCAGTGATGTAAAATAGACTTGCTTCAGTTCAAAAAACCTTTTATTTCCCCAGAGCGTCTGAAGCGAGAGGAACAGGGTCGTCTGGAGCAGGAGAAATGGAGGAGGCGCATGGAGAGTGAAGCAGCAGAGGCCCAGGAGCAGCTAACTGATTTGGGTCTGCTTGTTACAGAGCTCCGCAGCACCTTGTCCAGCAGAGAGAAAGAGATCACCACACTACAAACACGGTACAGACACACATGAACACAAATAAACTTACAGACCAGGACTGCCACTATTAAATATAATAGTCCTATAATTATTCTAATGAGTAAATGAGTACAATAAATACAAACTTTAATACAAAGCATAGTGAATTTATGTCTGTCAAATCACCCAGTCATAGTTATCATCCAATACTTAAATCAAACTTTCATTAAATTAAATAAGAATAATAAATACATTCAGTGAAATCCTATTTATAAATTATAAATTCTTTGTGTGTGTGTGACACACACACACACACACACACACACACACACACATATATATATATATATATATATATATATATATATATAAAATCATCAGAGAAGATTTGTTATGAAGCAAATTTATTTTAATCCATGTTTGTTTTATAGTCATTGAATTTAATTGATTATTTCACTGTGACAGCTGTAATAAAGACATACACAGAGCTCATGCAGCCAACGGGCCGTACCATCTGACACTTCATCAGTAACAGTATTGTGTGTATGTACATCAGATTGGAGGAAGAAGGCGCTCGACGTGCGGAGGCACAGCGGGCTCTGAGGGAAGCCATGTCTCAGGTGTCTGAGCTAAAGGAAGAGGTAGAGAATGAACGAGGGATGAGAGAGAGGGCAGAGAAGCAGAGGAGAGATCTGGGTGAGGAGTTAGAGGCCCTCAGAACTGAACTAGAGGACACACTGGACACCACAGCTGCACAGCAAGAGCTCAGGTATGTGAGTGTATGTATGTGTAATTTTTTGTGTATGTGTATTTAATTGCTTTTGTTTCATTATCAATTTATATGTTAATGTGGACAGCTCACTTGTAGTCTGTTTAACTGTGTGTAGGTCTCGACGTGAGGCTGAGCTGGGAGAGCTCCAGAGACTGGTTGAGGAAGACACTCGGCGTCATGAAGCCCAGCTCTCGGAGCTCCGAGTGAAGCATAGTGCTGCTATTGAGTCCCTACAGGAGCAACTGGACAATGCTAAGAGAGTAAGTCTGTGGTTCTGAGTTCTGTGACTGAGTGTTTTAATGTTGTTAATTAACAGAGTAATCTGTGTTTTTTTTATAGGTTGTGTGTACATGTGTGTGTTTACATTCATACCACGTGTGGTTGTGTATTCTCAGTCTCGTCAGTCTCTGGAGAAAGCAAAGGCCTTGCTGGAGGAGGAGCGTGTGAACCTGACGGCTGAACTGAAGGCCCTGCAGGGGGGGAAGATGGAGAGTGAGAGAGGCAGGAAGAGAGCGGAAGGACAGCTCCAAGAACTGACTGCCCGCTTAGCCCAAGCTGAGAGAGAGAGGGAGGAGAGGGAGGATAGGCTTCACAAACTCCAGGTGCAGAAGAAACAGATGAGTGGAATGATTGAAAAATGACTGGTGAAAACAGTGGATCAAAATATCTTTACATTATCTTGAGTTTTGTTTCTGTACTGGACAGCTTGAGCACTGCAGGGGTTAGCAAAATTGGGTATAATGGTTTTTATGGCTTCCATTGATTTTGTATCAACAAAAAAGCCCTTTATTACTGCATAGACAATCTGGACTGAAACACTTCAGCGTGAAGAAGCAGAGTTGAACTACAGTAGGCTAAATAGGTGTATATATGTGAATGTGTCGGGTTTTGTGACATCACAAAAACACTGAATTCAAAACAGGCATGTGGGCAGAAGGGATTTGTTACGATTTTAAACCTAACCAGTGTTTACGCACTACATCAAACTCTCATTAAAAAAGAAAAGACAATTAGATTTTTTGCCCTATGAGCCCTTTCATGTGTTTGCAAGTGATATTGTATTACCTGGAATTGTAGGTTATTTTGAGGTTATTTTGATGTTGACTCAAAATATTTCTTACAGTCTCTCTCCATATCCTTCCTTTAGTCAGAGATAGAGTCTCTATCCAGTTCCCTGTCCTCATCTGACACCAAATCTCTTCGTTTGAGCAAAGAGGTCAGCAGCCTGGAGAGTCAGCTACATGATGCGCAGGTAATTACGCTTGTTAATCTTAGTGCAAGCTAAGCTTGATTCTGAAAAAGGCAGTTCAGAATTAATTTTGTATCCTGAATATTAAAGGGAAACCTTTCATTTTGAACATCAGCTAATGTCTAAAGACATTAATTGGTCTGGTAAAGAATAAATTGTTCTGAGCTTGATACCTTTTCTCCACAGCTGAGACAATACTGTGATTGCACCAGGTCTGGTTCTGATGAGAGTGTGTGTGGTGTTGCAGGAGCTCCTGCAGGATGAAACACGTCAGAAGCTGGCACTGGGCTCCCGTGTTCGGGCTCTGGAGGAGGAGAAAGCAGCTCTGATGGAGAGACTGGAGGAGGAGCAGGAAAAGACCAGGGAGCTCACACGTCAGATCCAAACTTACACACAACAGGTTTGTATTTACACAAGTACACACACTTATACATGTCCTTAAACCAGGCTTATCACTTGGTTAATTGCCTGTTTTCGGTATTTAATATAACTAATTCTTTATGCTATACTTATCCTTATTGTGCTCAGCTTGCCGATCTAAAGAGGCAGTCTGAAGAAGTGAATGCAGCAGTGGAAGCAGGAGAGGAGAGCAGGAGGAAGCTGCAAAGGGAGCTAGAAAATGCCACGCAAAGAGAGAGAGCCAAAGAAGAGGAGAAAGAGCGAGTGGAACGACAGAAGGAGCGCCTGAGAGAGGAGATAGAGGACATGACCATCGCCTTGCAGAGGGAAAGGCAGAACTGCACCACTCTAGAAAAGAGACAGAAGAAATTTGATCAGGTAAGAGATGGAGAACTGGAACAGTAGGATGGATAGATGGATGAATCAATGAATGAAGGAGTTAATGGAAAAAATTAAGATTAAAAAATTAAGGCAATCTCTTTTAGATGAACTGTAATTCACTTAAAAACACTTAAATAAGCTTGGCATCTTTCCTCCATGACAAAATCAGTACTGTGATTGCAGCAGGCAGTTGCAACCACTGACATTTCAACCATCATAATCTGCTTTGCTGCATCTCTGACTTTTTATCATCTGTGACCTGTGCAGTGTTTGGCGGAGGAGAAGGCAGTGAGTGCCCGGCTGGCTGAAGAGCGTGACCGAGCAGAGGCTGAGAGCCGTGAGAAGGAGACTCGCTTCCTTGCATTGTCTAGAGAGTTACAAGAAGCATCTGAGCAACGTGACGAGCTGGAGAGAACCAATAAGCAGCTTCGCCTCGACATGGAGCAACTTGTCAATGCTCAAGACGATGTGGGAAAAAACGTATGAATTGCTTTCCACTGAATCAGTATTCACTAACATCTAGTATTGTACAATACTTAGTAACTGAAACATTTATAGTAATTAGTGAACAAGTCTTGACATTAATAACTGAATGATATGCTTACAGTTTAAGGATTAACCCCTAAACAATTGTTCAGTCTTCCATCTGGTAATGTTGTGTATTGTTTGTTGACACAAGAAGTGTATTCTCTAATGTCTCTAGACAACATCTAACAACTAAAGCAAGTAAACATATTGCTAATTACTCTCTTTCTTGTCTCTCTGTGACTCAGGTGCATGAGTTGGAACGTTCTCGGAGGGCTCTGGAAGTTGAGGTGCAGTCTCTGCGGGAGCAGACACAGGAGCTGGAGGAGGAGCTGGCTGAGGCTGAAAACTCGCGGCTCAGACTGGAGGTCACACTGCAGGCACTCCGTGCCCAGTTTGAGCGTGAAATAAGTGCCAAGGAGGAAAAAGGAGAGGAAAAAAGGAGGGCACTCAACAAACAGGTAACCTGCTTTTAATGTCGTGGACAGACTGGTTTTGTGTTGCTGTATTGTGCTTAAAATAATTTTAAAAAGCCCTTCTTTGGGTACATGAATGTTTTGATCGGTGAGGTCCTAGAATTGGTTTTATTATGTGACTAGGAAAAATGTAACGATTGGGAAGCAAACGTTACTATTGACTCATTAGAGTTGTATCAAGCTTACAAAACCTATTCTGCTTTTACTTTGATTTCTTGAAACACTCAAGAAATCAGTCACATCAAACTTGTAAATAATCTCAAGAGATTAGCACAAGAGATTACAAAAAGAATTCTTACAATTTGAGAATTGAATGTAAACAATATTCCAAAAACCAAAAACAGCTGGAAAAGATTCTGCAACAAATTCTCTCATTCTGTGTCTCTTTTTCTCTTTTTCTTACTCTCTGTAGGTGCGTGAGCTGGAAGCTCTCTTAGAAGAGGAGAAGACTCAAAGAGCTCAAGCACTCTCGGTCAAGAAGCAGATGGAGGCAGAACTCCAGGAGGCGGAGTCTCAGGTGGAGGCAGCCACACGTGGCAGAGAGGAGGCACTCAGGCAGCTGAAGCGACTCCAGGTAACAAAGAATCCTTGTAAGTTAATATAGGATGCAAACATGGGATGGCAGGCCTGGTCCCAGGTCTAGTTCTGTATTTGCAATGATATATGTCTGATTGTTAAACATTACCATAGATCTATAAGCAGGGTAAATGTGGTGATGCTAGATTGCTCTCTTGGCTATTTACTCAGGCTCAGATGAAGGAGGTGTTGCGAGAGCTGGATGAGACCAAGATGGCTCGAGATGAAGTCGTTGCCCAATCAAAGGACAGCGAGAAGCGCCTGCAGACCCTGGAAGCAGAGCTACTGCAGCTGACAGAGGTTTGCTACACATGTATTTGTGTGTTGTTTTTTATATATATATATATATATATATATATATATATATATATATATATATATATATATATATATATATATATATATATAGCTGCTGTAAGAACAAAACCTCATATCTCCAAAATAGTAACTTTACAGGAGAGGGAAAATACCTACTTTTCCTTTAACATAAGTCAATGGAACCAGACTTTTTAAAAGTAATTTTGGGTTGTTTCTTTTGGTCCATTCATCATGAAATTTGCACACAATGTAAAGGACAACAGGTGTTTTCAGATTTTGTCGAAAACTGAAAAATAACCAAAATGGAGATACAAGGTTTCGTTCCGACAGCAACAATATATATTATTATAGTAAATCCTAAATGCAGTGTGAGTGCAGTAAGTCATGAGCATGTGGTGGATTTCCTCTCTTTCTGTGTCAGGAGCTGGCTGTTTCAGAGAGGTCGAGAAGGCAGGCTCAGCAGGAGCGAGATGAGATGGCTGAAGAAATTCTTAACACTAACAGCGGGAAGTAAGAATGTGCCTGTGTATGTTGTGTGTTTATAAATGTGTGCCTGTAAGTGTTGCTGTGTGTAACACCCTCTTTCTCTCACAGGTCAGCTCTATGTGATGAAAAGAGGCGTTTGGAGGCCAGGATCAGTCAGCTGGAGGAAGAGCTGGAAGAGGAACAGAGCAATGCTGAGATGTTGGCTGAGAGGCAGAGGAAGACCACACTACAGGTAAACATGATCCTTACTGAGTCTCCAGAACAATGATTTATACTTAATCATCAAGTGAAATGCTTAGGTTTTATAAATCAGTTTTTTGTTCCCATAATTGCAATGGCTTAGCAAAATTACAGTTAAAGTAGCACAATTGACTAAGAAGGCTCCCATACTAAGGCATGAAACCCAAAGTTGTGGTTTAATGGGGTTAAGGTACAGTTTGTAGTATATGTAAAATGTGTTTCTGGTATAAATCGCTTTCACTTTCTCTCTAAATCTCTCCTCCTGTATCAGGTGGAGACTCTGACTGTGCAACTGGCTGGGGAGAGGACATTGGCTCAGAAGAGTGAGGGGGCAAGGGAGAGCCTCGAAAGGCAGAACAAGGAATTGAAGACGAGGCTAACTGAGCTGGAAGGAGCTGTGAGAGGAAAACACCGCCTAAGTGTTGCTGCCCTGGAGTCCAAAATCGAAGCCATGGAGGAGCAGATGGAACAAGAGAGACAGTATGTATAGAATAGCTTATGAAGAGCAATTTCTTATAAATGGTGTGATAGAGCCTATAGTCTTATTGATTTTACAAATACAAAAAACAGCACATAGCTTAATCACTAGAATAACATTTATTTGAAATTAGGTTTACCATTGTCATTTTTTTCATCCATCTAATTCACCTTTTTTCTCAGTTTAAGCCCTAGAGTGCTTGAAGAGTTTAGTTTAGTTAGTTAGCCTTTAAGCCATAACTTCTATATTTTACCTTGCCTTGACATGCAATCAAGACAATATCTGGAATATTTCTGTCTCTAAGGGAACGTGCCATGGCCAATAAGCTGGTGCGGAAAACGGAGAAGAAATTGAAGGAGGTGGTGTTGCAGGTCGAGGATGAGAGGAGGCATGCAGACCAGTACAGAGAACAGGTATGCCTCCTCTGTCCATTACATCATTGTCCTCAACTCATAGAGAATCAAAAACATGTACAATAAAAACAAAAATGTAGACAATCAACAAGGAATTGGTAGCAATATAAAAAATATTACAGTTCTACCGCACTACATTTGATATTTGTTCACATCCCTGTTAAATGTGATTGAATTTGTTCGAATATTATAAGATGCTGGATTTCAACCCAGGCTATATGCAACAATCATTGTGTTTTATAGATTTTCTTTTTTTTTTTTTTTAGAGCTTAAGAGATGTCTAGGTCTGTTTTTCATTTTGCATTGCCTTTTTCTACAGCTGGACAAGTCAATGGGGCGTCTGCGGCAGCTGAAGAGGCAGCTGGAGGAGGTGGAGGAGGAGAACTCACGCACAAACGCTCAGCGCAGGAAACTACAGCGTGAGCTGGAGGAGATGGGCGACAGTATGCAGAGCATGACCCGTGAACTAAACGCTCTGCGCTCCCAACTCAGGTAAGAGTGGAAGTGTTAGTCTGTGCATAGGTGTGGGTACTGAAGACTGTCAGTACTGCAGTATAACTTGGCACTAATTATTTATTTTGATTTAATCACATTGATTAATTTACTTGCTCCATTGTGTTTTGGTTTGTGTATGCATGATTCATTTTTCCATCCATATCTAACGTATTTGCATGTGTGTGTCCTTGTGTGAGTGTTTAATTGTCTCCTACACCCACTCAGCTGCACAGATCGACCCAGAGGCGACAAGTAGGTTTTCACTGTGTGCTTGTGTCTGTGTCCATGTCTGTAATATCAGAATTTGTGAGTGTTTTCATTAACATTAACTTTCACTGTAAATTTTACCTGTGTACACTTGCTCTTAAAGAAGTTCAAAACATTTTCTTTATTTCCCAGAGCACATAATAGTTTAAGCAAATGTCATAAACCACCATTCATTCATTTAATTTAAAAAATACTCATCAAGTACAAGTTATTTGTTTTTCAGCATCAGGAAAAAGCAGAATCAAAAAACATGTAAGATGCAATATACCAATATATTTTAACAGAAAATGAAACAGAATCCTGGACAGCTAAATGTAATATCTTTTTTGCAGAGATATTTTTCCATACCTCCCAACTTCAATCTTAGAAGTTCACAGAAATAGAGGTCTGGACAAGAACACAGACAGCAACCTTATTTCATTTGCCATTTTCTTCTCTTTTTCCTTTTCTCAGTAACAGTTTTTGACAGCTACACATCCATTCAGAATCATAGTGTTGAGTTGTCTTCTCACAGTTAATAAAATGGCATTTTTTCAGATCTGAAATTAAATATTAAACATCTTATCTGATGGTGACAGTTTTGATGGTCTACCTCCAGTTTTAACTCCAGTTTTGGACACTTTTACTCCTTTTACTTTTGCCTTTTACATACAAGTGGGGTATTTTAAAATGAATCTCCACAAAAGTATCTCTTTAGAAGTAAATTGTACTTAATGACCAATAAGTGATGGGTGGGCTTTTTCACAGTACTGTACAGTATTAATGCATATTCTCATTTGACACTCTATCTGACTCTCTCTCTCTCTCTCAGGCGTGCTCCTCTCCCTCTCTCAGTACGTGGAGGTCGGAGGGCTTTAGTGGATGACCTCTCTCAGGAGAACTCTGACTCTGAGGAGCCTCCCGCCTCCCCTACTCCCTCGAGCGGCCTTCCTGGCACCCCTGTGCCCTCTGACAACGCCCTGGGGCCACCTCCCCCCTACAGCCTGGCAGACACCGAGTAACTAATAAGGAGAACGCTGGGCGACCAGGTGGAGGACGGAGAAAGGGATAGGACTAATCAGTTAACTAACACAGCACTGCAGTCAGAAAACCCACACAGCACTGAGTATACCTCTGCAGCCAAGACTGAAATAACTAAATGGAAATGTATATCAGCTGGAGATATGATGGAAATAATGCTGGTACACAAATAGCACTATTGAAATCAGTCTTATACTGAGATATTGAAAAAGGACAAGAGTTGATTTCCTGAAGTGGAAAAGAAACTACTTTTCCCAATATTCTGCGGGAAATACCATTAATGTATATTAGAACAGCCACATATCAGTGCAATGTATATCAGGCTTAATGTGGCAAAGTTAAGATGGCTGCATCAACCCTAAGCGCTCTTTCAATCAATCATAAGCCATGTGTTTAAGGGCAGTCTGCATGTTTATGATGGCAATCAGGTAGAAAATCACGGTTAGACGTTCTTCAGTGAGTTAGCTGTGCTTGCATGAATGATTCAGTTGCTGATCAGTATTAATCAGAAGGCTTTCTCTCTCACTTTAGGTGAAAATGGTTTCAGCGATTGGGAATTGAAAATTTGAAGGAATTTAAAATATTTCAGAGTATTTGTCTTTGACAAATATTTAGGGTTAGCAGTGTCAAATTAGTTTTTGTAACATGGTTTGGTATCAGTGATTTTACACATTTTGAACATCAGTTAGAAAGTGAGAGAGAAAAAAATGATTTACTGTGATAAATCTGCCACTATGAGCCAGCTTTTACATTTTTGGCATAAACAGAGGAAAAATGAGACGGTAGGGCAGAATTTGCAAGCCAACAGAAAAAAAATGTAAAAAAAAAAAAGAAAAAGAAAAACCTAAACTTGTAGGACAAAAAATACAAAAATGAGACATTAGAAGATAAATAAATAAGAAGTTGAAACTATTTGCTTTTCATGTACATAACAGTAATAATTCAGTGGTATTTCACACTGGCTCATTAGTGATATCTTTTGTGGGGTGGGATCCCCAAAAACATTGTGCAAGGTCATTATAGGATCAATCAAGTGTTTCCAAAACTGCTAATATCAAGTAACAGTAGACAGTTTTCATCATAGGTAAGACGCAACATTTTGGGGAAGCTGGGCCTTGTTCAATTTCCTGTTACATCCAGGGTACCTTAGATACTGCCCCTGCCCTTTTAGATCAGTGATTCATTCTAAGGCAAGTTCATTTGTTATGTAGACTGTGAATAGTTAGACAGTGAGGATTTCATCTTCTTACATCTTTTCATTTCACTACCAGTTTCAGACACCTTAATATAGTGCTTATCAAGCTAAAATATTCTCATTATTCATGTTATTTATTTGTGTTTTGAATTATGTTCTTGTCTTATAAGAAGACGTCATGGTTGTTGCCTATACTTTGCTTTGCAAAGCCAAGACAGGTTACTGAAATCATGAGGAAGAACACTATATATACAATTTCTCTAAAGACAGTGAAAGAGTTATAGAAGAGTGAAAGAGTCATGTGTTAAAAAACATATTACACTTATAGTAATGGCCAAGACAATGAACAACTCCGAGAGGAGACAGACTGGTGTGCTGTGGCTCATCTGTCAAAGAGAGAAGATTTTTTGTCTTGTTACAGAGCTAAACGGTTTGGCTATATCATGTCACTAAACCTTCTTATTGTTGCAGGCACATCACTGTCTTGTATTGATCTAAATTACATTTTGGATGTTTGTTTTTTACTCTGTCTGTGTAAAATACTTATGGAACAAAGCTTTTATGTTTTACCAAATCTATGGCGAATGGATGAATAAAGGGATATCAACTAAGGCTGTTCCACAGTAGATACTAGTACAACCCTGTAGTTTAGGCTTGTAGTGATGCTGTACATCATTTTGACACATCTTCCCAGCCAACCCCTAGAACTTTCCCAGAATTCCCCTTCATCCTAGCTGTTTTTTTTTTTTTGCACACATGATGCGCTAGTGGGCATCAAATTACAGTAGGATAGAATCTGTTGTAACTGAATGGGTAAAAGGAGGGTTGAAGTTTTTCCTTTGTTAAGAGAGCCTTATGAATTGTTTTTACTGATTATTTCTATGCGGTTTAATGTAATGACAATTGCAGTAAACCACACAGAACCATCTGTAGAAGTCCTCTAATGAATGTGTTCCTTTATGAGGTTTGATGAATTTGTTCCTGTGTTTTCAGGCTAATATAAGGCCTTTCTCTTACTGACATCTCTATTCTATTCTATTCTATTCTATTCTATTCTATTCTATTCTCTTCTATTCTATTCTATTCCACCTCAAATAAAAAAGCTGCTCTTTTCTTGTATTTATCTATGTTACTAGTTCCATTTTAGACATATGACATCTTTCCTTAAGAGAGTCCCAGGTAATATAAAAAATTACACTGTACTGTTTTACAGACTATACCTGTGAAATGTACTGAAAGGTCCCTTAATGGTCAGGTGCTGATCAATATCAGAAAGTGGTAGTTTTTTAATTAGGACCAAACAACTCACTACAATCTCGCACCTTCAGTTCATTAGACATATGCTGTAGGAAATTAGATCTAGTAAGGTTTGCGTCTTTGACTACCTGCTTTGTGTTATTTGCTAATGCTACTTCTTTGTGCAATAACAAAGTTCCTTAGATCCACTGGTGCTCTGAAGGCTGGTGAATTCGGCTTGGCCTTGTTTACCAGCATTATTTATTGTTCAGTACCCAAACTGGCAAAGCTGAAACTGTTCAGGATACACTGTCTCCAGTAATATGGGAGAATTGACTGATAATATTTCTCTCATTATTAAATATTGGTATACTTTAGCTATGTGCTAATGCCATTCTCTTGTTTGTTTTGTACAAGGGATTTTTAAACTTTATTCTGATGTAATATGATCAAAAAGGAGACTTTCGGGTTTTGCCCATTACAATTACAATTACAAGAAGAATCTGCACTCTTGATTAATATGCTTTAAAAATATTCTTCAACTTTAAGAAATTGGATTTATTGAGGGCTACATGTAACATTCTCCTATATTTAAGTCCTTTTAAAACAACAAAAAACACTACTGAATCCAAATTTCCAGTGAGTTAAATATGTGGCTCTCGTTTTGCACAAATCCTTTTTAATATTTGTTTTATGTTGTTTTATAACTCTAGACTTCAGTCGAAAGAGACAGGTGGTTTGCTTTTTGACTGTAAAGTATTGAATGTGTGATAAGATTAGTGGTGGACAGAGAGAATGAATAATGCCTCTTGTATTTATTGATGGCAAGACTGGTGGTGTCTAGAATATAAGGGTTTATGTCTTTTTTTTTGCCTTTTTAACTATTGTTTTTTTTTTGTTTTTTTTGCTTTTCTGTTTGTTAATTTGGCTTTATGGATAAAGTCTGACTGGAGTGAATTTTAATATACTGTATGTCATTGGTTTTGAAATACGTGTGGTTCTGTGATTCTGTCTTTTAAACATGTACACAGACAGATAGTCTTTATTTAGTTTCATGTAAATTGGCCACTGCTGCAACACTGAATAATAAAACAGATCTGCCAAGAAAAGCCTGCCATCCAAATAAACTCCAAAATTTACATTGATCTGAATAAACTGAAGATGGCTATTCTTCCACTTTATTTAATCCACAGTAGCAAAATTGAACAATATTAATAATGTTATTTTGGTATAACAGTAGTAATAATTAATCCACACCTCCTCATTAAACTTGCTAAGCACAGATTTATGGCTCCAAATTGTAATTAAAGTAATTGCCTTTGTAAGCAGACATATTTTATGTTTTAGGGGGTGTGTCACTGTTGAAATGACTCTTGTTGCAGTGCTGAACAAAAGTTGCAGTGGTTCCTTATTAGGGCTCTAACACAGCATAGTATTCACATGCACTTATGTTCTCTTGATGGTTTATTGTTTTTTTTTATTTATTTAAAACAGTCAACATGATGTAGAGACAAGTACATTTCACAGAAATGATCACAAACCCTCATAAAACTACTATGCTTCAGTTAATGTCATTATATTAAAGGCACAATACATATACACAGTAAAATACATCATTTTAAAGTAAGTCATAGCTTATTTACAATGTAAAGTCTATCGCATGCTAACCAATCAGTATCAATAGTCACTTCACTATTTAGTTTCAGTGCCTATGATTTTGGACTAGAACATTCACATTTACATCTTAGAACAGCTGAGTTTATTAAAATCAAACAAGTTCACTGTCATTTTCTAGTCCATTTTTTTTAATATTGTCCAAAATGGTAGATTTAGTGGAAAAACAAAAAATTCTTATTAACTTTAAATAATAAATAAATAATAAAAAATAGTTTTGTCATTAGTTGTACCCTTTGTAGTTGTCCATTCATTGAAAAATAGTCACACAATGTAAAGGGCAGCTGACATTCAAATGACATAGAAAAAAAAGAAAAAATGAGATTTGATATAACTTACAAATGTATGAAAGTAATACTGATACATCATTTTTTCAGGGCACATTGTACATTCCAGATGCTATAGAGCTCCTACAGTTTACTCCCTTTTTTTTAGCTTTTTAGTCAAATTTACCTGCCATGTCCCGCAATCACCAAGTCATGTATCTGCTGTGCTTGTCCAAAATCAGGGTACTTGGCTCATGTTGGTTAAATCAGTCATATTTACTTAACAGTAAGAAATAATACATAAAACTGTAGGTTTCACATGGCTCATTTAACAGTAGGTACACTTTGCTGATCTGACTATACCAGTAAAGTCCACCTCTGCTACTATGTTGCTAAATAGCCAATCCTCATTAAGTGGTGGAGTTGAAACTGGTTGTGGGTGCGGTTTGTGTGCAGGGGCAGGAAATGACTGAGCCACACCCTCAAAACTGGGAATACTGCCATCCTCATCACAATTTGAATATAAACAAGACTCTCCTCTGCAATCATTATTGGCTAGAACTGTCATGTCCAAGCCATACCACTGTGCAGTGGATAAGGAGACTGGTCCTGGAGGACTGTCATAGACTAAATTTGGACAGAGAGTAGTTTCTGTCTGAATAATGTTTTTTTCTACATCTGTTAGCACACGTTGTTGGTCCCAGTATTTAGTTAGGACATGGTTTGGGTGACCATGCTCAAGCCTTTGTAAGACTTGGTCATCAGTGGAATGGTTTGAAAAGTTACCCTGTTCCAAGTCTTTCAATTTTTTTTCAGACATGCTCCAACTGCCACAGGCTGAAAACGGATCCTCTTTTCTTACTGTTGTATTAATGTCTGGTTCAGACTGGCTTTGATAGCAGTCCTTTGTCAGTTCTATTTGTCTAGCAGCATATCTTGTTTGATTCTGATGGCAACTAGATCCAAAGGGTGCGAGACTGCAAGCAACAGTACCTATTAAGTCATGTTCCACATTAAAAGCCTTTACAGAACTTTCCTGGAGCATGGAGACCTGTGACCCAGCCTCCAGTCCACTGATAACTCCTCCAGCACAGTCTGTTTGGTTATCCATTACACAGCCTTCACGTGAGGTGTTAAAAAATGTAAGGTTATCTTGAAAATAGCTTTGATCTTCTTCACTTTGCATGTGCCAAACACTAGCCAAGTTCCTTTGATCTCCATGATATCTCTGTAGATATCCTTCCATAGAGTCTAGTAGTTCAAGATTCTCCATCACATCCATCTGGAAACTCTCCGTGATGTGTTGCATTTCAGAGCTGTGGTCACCATCTTGGTGCATTTGTTCTTCAAAATCACATGATTCCAAAGAGAAGGGGGACACTGCTGCTGAAGTAGGTGACATATCAAACAACGCTATCCCCAAATACTGTTGATCCACATCAGGGGATCCAGGGATGTCTGCATCTGAATTCTGTCTTCTCCTTTCAGTACTTTCAAGCCAAGAGAACATGCTTTCCTCTAGAATGATGTTGGTAACTTGAGCCAAGTTGTCTAAATCAGCAGCTGTGGACTGAATTTGTTCTGTTTCACAACTGAAATCAGTGGTTTGTGGTGAGCTCTCTCGGCTGTGTTCAAACTGCTCCACACCTTCCCAGGTCTGACTACCTTCTCCACTATTTGGATGATTCAGAACCTTGCTCTTTAAGAAGCTTGTTTCAGGGTTAACCACAAGAGTGTTTAATGTCCTGCGGTCATTACCCTTATCCTGTTCTTTTGTAGGTGTTTCAGTTTCACAAGAGTCAGCAGTGGCTGCGGAGAAACAAAGGTGGCAAAAGTGGTTAACAACCAAGAACCAAGGTGGCATCTACAATTTACAGCAAGGCTAATCTTGAAACTTTAAACTACTCTATGAAATAGTATGGAACTGAAACTGAGATTCACCCTAAATGAATAAATGTCAAGACTTTTACCATTTTTCATTTTTTTTACTTCATTTTTGTGAGACGACTTCATTTCTGACTGGCTCTGGGAGGTGTCTGCTGAAAAAAGAGCTGAGGCCAGCTGTTGATTGGCTGCCTCTATTTCTGCAAATTTCCTAAAAGGAAACAGATATGCTGATGAGCAAAACATTCTGGTAAACATTTAGCCATTCCAGCTGAAAACTACCATTTAATATGTTAAGTGTCATGTTATTAGCATTAGCAAAGTGCATGTAGTTTTTCCTATTCCTAGTTTCCACCATCTTCAACATGCATCATCAGAAGGGGGGTTCCTAGTCTTTGAACTAGAAAATCTCACAATTGAGGCTACTTGGAAACTACTTTAGGAGGCATGTTTACAACAGAATGGACATTTTTCATTTTGTCAAGCTTGCCCTTTTAACTCTCTCTCTCTCTCTCTCTCTCTCTCTCTCTGATATACCTCTGGATCATGTTGTGGAGAAACCTGCGGTGGTTGACTTGTCGTTTGGACGGCTTGTTCTTGCGTGGTTTTTGTAACGTCCGCATCATGTGACCAGCTGCTGATGTTACAAATGTAAAAAGGTCACGACCCCATGGCACTCCACGGTCCAGTCCCGGTTCGAAGGACATGGTGCTGGATGGGCGCATACTTTAGAGGAGAGGGGGAAAAGGAAAAAAAGAAATTATTTCAAATATCAAATGCGACAATGCAGCTTGTTTCGTCATATTTTTTACAGTAGACAAAAAGCATGAGATTACAGGGGTTTTAAATAAACAACTACTGCATGATTCATATACAAATATCAGCACTGACATAAGGTTAAACATAAGCCTATGAAAAAGTTAGAGGTAAAGATTCATAATGGTGCTGCAACATGAATTATTCCCTTAAAAGAATAAATCGCCTTTAACATTGATCGTGATTAACAGTGATCTTCAGTTTTATTATCCATAACAACAAGATAATAAATTACATTCATAAAACAGTTCAAACAGTCCTGACTCAAATCTAAATAGATGAAACAAATTTACGACTTAACAAAGTAATTTAGCCAACTTCACCCCCTTCAGACTCCTTCAGTGAAACAATACTAATCTGTAGATGGGAGCAAATCACTGTAATTCAGTAAACCTCACTACCTTCATACTACATCAGTTAATATGAAATACAGTGTGCTGTTACACCCACTAATCTTTCCTTAAAAACAGCAATATAACCATACAATTAAAGCTGTGCAAAGCTTCTCTCCCTGATTTCTCATGCAAATAAAGATTACAGCCTTTAAACATGTTAAAGTATTCAGTCACCCACTCACCTGCATTTGCTGCTTGTGCTGGGAACAGCAATAAAACAGGTGGAATCAGAAATGTTGCTGTTGCATACAGAGACATATATAGACACACCCTCACACAGAAAGAGAGAGAGAGAGAGAGAGAGAGAGAGAGAGGGTGTGTGAGGCACAGTTCTGATGATGATGCTGAAGAAAAGGCTTGGAGGAAGGCTATTCTTCATCCTTTCAAATTAAGGGTGGTAAGACATCTCCAATAAAGAGAATAGGATGTGTCCATTGACTGGTCAAGAAAGAAAAGGAGGGCAATTATCTGAGAGTCAACTGGTTGTGGCTCGTGTGGGCTCTGTGTGCATTGTAAAAACGACCAAAGGCTGCTTGTTAAGTGTTATCAAACAGAAAGACACCAGTTAAGAGCGTAACGAGGCTTTAATTGATCAGTTTAATCTCTGGCCCTCATTAACACATTCTCCTGCCTGAGAGTTCCTCTTGTTGCTACAGGCAAACTGCCCTCGCATTACAGCACAGATGTGCAGCAGGATTGTTATTTTTACATATCCATGAAAGAAGTGAACATAATAGACTACTGCTGAGGTCTAAGCAGACAGAAGACACGACAGCGGTCACGACAGCGGAATGAGGTTTACTTGATGGGTGAGGTTTTGAGCTGCACTTTAAAGATCTTGTAAAATAAAATTGAACAATGTTAATATGTTCATTTTAATTCCTCTGGGCCTTTAAGTCATCATATATTCTGAAGGTCAGTTATCCAAGCCAGGTAGCATTTCCCCAAAGTCCCCATGAGCTCAAAGGATACAACATTAATGAATAAAATCCAGAGCTACAGTGGTAGTCAGACAAGTGCATTTAAAGGACCCATATATTGGAAAACCAATGTTCCTCACTTTTATTAAAGAGTTCGATGTAGTATATAAACATTAATTTCTAAATTTACCATTCACTCTCTATTGTATACAGTACAACTGAGCTGCAGAAACAGCTTGCACAGAATTTTCAATTTTCTATTCAAGCTACAGCAGGTTAGCCAATTCGAGTTATATGGAGCGCTTCAGCCCAGTCATATTTTTCAAGGAAGTCTAATAGCTAATAACAGCCAATCAGAACAGAGCTAATTTACATATATTACATATATTTGATCAGGAATGCTGAGGCGTATGTGCTGGTTCTGTTAGGATTCATTAACGTAACTCTATGTTATTGAGTATAATGTTCTATTAGAAGAGTGATTCTGTTGAATTTGAAAAAAAATCCAACTGACGCATTCAGTAAATGGATTATTGTTCTTCTGCTCATATTTTCCAACTGCTAATTACAAAAAAAGTTTTTAAAAATAATAATTTAAAACATTAAAATTACACATACTCTCTTCAGTGTGATACAGAATCTGATCTCCGTGCTCATTATTGTAAAAGCACTACTGGTAACACAAGCAGTGAAATAAGGAGTGGAGAGTTATTTTTAGTTGTACTCCACATGTTTTACAAATGGCCTGCCATAGGCCATGTGCTTTTGAGTTGGGGAGACCTCCAGACTGAGCAGCAGACAGCTTGAGGAATTCAAACCTTTAGAAACTCCCAGTCTTAGAATGGAGCCTAGGTTATCTGTTAAGGTGAGTGCATTTGCACTTTGAATGTTTGTTTCTTTGGGGCTACAAGCAAGACAACTTGTCCTAAGTGGTGAGTGGGACACTTCAGTTTTTGTACACTTATCCTGATTACATCTTTACAAAAAATGTATCAAGTATTCCCTAATCTCCTGCTATTAGTATGTATTTGTTTTCTTTATTGCATCTCAGTTAATTTTATATTTTTATATGTAAAATACATTTCTATTTAGCAGTGAATCCATTTGTCTCTTTACTCCAACCTTAGATATCTTCTGTATACTCCCCCCAGGGCCCTTATTTCAGCATGTGCTATTTTCTCACATTGTTGTATTTGCTGATAAAGGCTTATCACTGAAACACTCTCATTCATGCTCACAGACCTTTGGACCTTGTGGTGCTCATTGGCCAAGGATTGGAGTGAGCCCTACCTTCATTGTTCTCTGAGCCAGTCAGAGAAAAGCTAGTGAGAAGGAACCTAGTGATCTGTGTCAACCACTCTACGACAGGCCAGCTTTATGGTAAGTAATCGGTTTTGTTTCTTTTTTGTTTGCTTTTTTTTTACCAAAGATCAAAGAAAAATTGTTAAATGTAAGTTCCAGAACATCTGAACATTTGAAGCCCAGTTAATCTGCTTACAGAAAAGAAATCCTGACCCAAATATTCCAGGCGTATTCAGTTCTATTCCTGAAGGGTCTTGCACAGTTTCATGATTTCCCAGCTCAAATACAGCTGATTCAACTCAGCAATTAATTGCCAGATTTAGTAAGTGCAGGCCCAGATAATCAAATTATTGGCCCCTGGGCACAAATGTTTGCAGGGCCCCCACCTGGCTAATTTGTTATGAAATCACAGCAAGTTAAACAAGGCCTAAGCACCACCACTACGGCAGCAATCTAACCACAGCGCTGAGCACATTTTTTTCCAATCAAGACAAAACAGTAGCAAGATTATGTAAACATTAATCAGAAAATATGCTAACATAAGTCCAACAACCATTGCAACATTTCCCTATAAAGCATGCATCCGTTCTTGACAAGCAAAACGTCAATAACCTCAATGAAGAAGATATAAATTAAAATGGAATGGAAACTGAAATGTACATAAAGATGGAAAAAGCTTAAAAACACAAAAACCCAAACTGTCAACCAATCTAGCTAAAGCATACTGCTGCAGCAGACATGAAAATGTTGATTTATTTATTTATTTATTTATATCTTACCTCTGATTATGCATATCACTGCTGACAAGGACAAACCTTTTAACTTGGGCGGTAGACATTTTATAGGTTGCTTTCAAAATAGACATCTTCTACTCTGCAATATTTTTTTTTATTTCAAGTCTCACTTTTACAGACACCGCAGGCAAACCTTTTGAATACTCTTGAGCTTTATATTCAGTGTCAATTCACAGGGATGCTAGCTTAATGTTAAAAACCTGAAAGCGTGAGCAAGATAATGAAGAAGGATGTAACGGTCACTAAGCAGTGAGTGGAGGAGAAAAATGAATTAACTTTTAGAATTGATGAAGAGCATCAGGACTATGATCATCCATAACACAAAATTACACCGTGTCGTAACAGCAAACTGGCATTCAAATACAGTGTCACATCATGTAGGAGGCCTGCAGGATGTCTACACTGGAACTGGAAACATCAAGTGTGTGATAAGTCAAAACATAAACAAATCAGATCCAGTTTATGAGGTGCCTGGCCACTTCCCATTTTCCCCGTTATATCAAAAACAGGACTTCAAAATGCCAGAGGGCACCCACGAGTATGTCTTCAGGGAGCTCAACGGCTAAAAACAAAAAGTTAAAACAAATTTTAATACCTTGCTCAGAATTGTCTTTTTATTTGATATAATAAGTATTTCACTAAAAATACAAAGAATACCTATATATTTTCTTTTTTCTACTGGTTCTGGGCATTACTGCTACTAAGCGTTGATTGTTTGGCGAGCAATTCATGAGGTTCACCATTTTAACTCCTATAACTCAAGTGCAAAAGTTCTTAAAAATATAACAGTGAAGTTAAAATGTTTATGCTGTTCTTTGTTCAGGAAATGAATGTATCATTTTATATTAAAATGTTTAACCCTCTCATGCATGAATTATAATAAACTCAGTCAGGATTTTTTTACTAAGTGTTTTTATACATCCTTAGGGATGTAAAACAAGGTTTGAAAAAAAAAAAAATTCTATCTTTATTCGATAAAGAAATATTTAACTGTCCACGCAAGTGTACTTCATGCATTTTGTATTGTAAATAACATCAATGTATTAATTTGGTATTTATATAGGTATAATTTGTAATTTAGTTATACAGTTGTAATATCGTATTCTTTTGGAATGGTGGTTCCTCCATATTCTCTCACAGTAACTTATAGCATGTATCATATTTCCTGTCAAAACATCCTTGTTGCTCATTTCTGAGACTATTTTCTATGATAGTTGCCAAAGTATCCGGGGCACAAAGCTACAAGACACTGCATGCAGATGTACTTGGTTCTTCGTGTGCATGCAGCATCTTGGCATCTGCTGGCGTTTTTTGCTTCCTTGAGCTGGGGCCAGTGGTTCCCAGGGGTATACCGGATCTCAGGGGGGGCCTTAGACACTGCTCTCCGTTTTGCCCGTGGTGGAGTGGCACTGGGTCTGCCTCTGGTGTGTATTTTCATGGATCCTGCATTGATAAGAGCACGAGCTATTGACACCTTGAAGAGCAGCAGATCCTTTGCTTCATTTCCAGACATTCTATAAAGGAGCCAGGCATTCACAGTTGTGACATCAAGGAAGTGAAAGAACACTCTTATGTACCACCGTTTGTTTCTGCGTCGGTGTGGATACATGGCAACACATTGATCCATGAGATCTACTCCACCCATATGCTGATTGTACAACTTCACGG
Source organism: Pygocentrus nattereri (assembly GCF_015220715.1). Lineage (NCBI taxonomy): Eukaryota > Metazoa > Chordata > Actinopteri > Characiformes > Serrasalmidae > Pygocentrus > Pygocentrus nattereri. The sequence continues at coordinate 18,157,869 of NC_051213.1, forward strand.
AAAATGGCCTTTGGATGTTGAGCATTTGCTTCTCTTTTTTGCTCCATCTCTGTGCAACATCTGTTGGGGACAGGCCGGTGCAGGAAGAGGCCATGTGAATAACTGAACTATCCAACCAGCGGGTGACAGTGATGTTTTGTGCATTGGTCACGACAGAGACAGATCCTCTTCCTTCTTGCTTCATTTGCTTTTCTCTTTTCAGCTTTTCTTGTGCTCCATGGAGCCTGTTGCTTCTACATGTGCCAGTGCCATAGATCCCTTGGTGTTCCAGTGCCTGAAGGAGGGGAATGGTGCAAAAGAAATTGTCAAAAAACACCTTGTGGTTCTTGTCCTGAATGTCTTGACAAAGGCGCATGACTACATCTCCAGCCATTCCCAGCTGACTGATCTCACCTCGTCCCCCAGCTGGACCTTGATAGGGTTCAAAGTTGTACATATACCCAGAGGATCCTGCTCGCACCCACACTTTAATTCCCCAGGGCTTGGGTTTTTTGGGGACATATTGTTTGATAGACAGGCGTCCCTTGTAGGGAATCATCATCTCATCGACCGACTGAAATTCTTCTGGGTCAAGTGCTGATTGGAAGGTTTCCTTGAGTGCATCCAAGACTGGTCTGATTTTGACAAACCTGTCAGCATTTTTGGGGTCCAGTGAGTAGTTGTCAACAAAGTGCATGTAACTAAGAATTTGCTCGAACCTGTTCACTGGCATTGCATCAGCTATCAGTTCAAGATGAAGTCCTGTCTCTGATGACCAGTACGTTCTGGATCTAGGATATCTGACATATGACATTACTATATTGATTCCAAGAAATGTTTTGAACTCCTCTGAGGTCAATGCCAGCTTCTCTTTTCCTTTCTGGACAGAGTAAAGGTTTGTATTGTGTACAATGTCATTGATCATATCTTGGGTGAAAAGATGCATGAAGAAATCTATTGGATCTGCTCCCTCAACATTCATCTTGCTCTCTCCTAAGAAAGGAGGCAGGTCTCCCTCAAACTGGTTATCCTTAGCTTTCCAGATATTTCTGACACTCTTTTCTTTTGCTTTTTTCCCCTGGGCCCTGGAAGGTGGTCCCTCAGGTTCAACAGCCTCATCTCCTTCATCAGCTTCATCTCCTTCCTCAGCCTCAACTCCCTCAGCAACATTTCCAGACTCCTCACCTTCACTATCACTGCTTGAACCTACTTCTCTGCTTGCACCTGTCTGTACTGGCAGCCATTCCTCATCACTGCTACCAGAAGCACAGTCTTCCTCACTTGAGTTTGGAAACTCCTCTATTACCCTGTATGCCTGTTTTTTTTGGGCTCTACAAAATATAAGGATTTAAAGAAAAAAACTCAAATTACATTATAAAAACATAAAGAAGTTGATTTACAGCCAAAACAGTAAAGCATATGAATTATTTTCAAGAACAACATTGGTAGTAATTGACATTGCATTAAAGTTGAAACATAGCTAGTGATGCATGATGTACAATTGAGTGGACAGATTATTAATCTGCATTTCCTCCAAATGTAAAATAAAAATTTTGAAAATCTTTACATAATAAGACCCCTTAGATGTTAATTGATGTAATTATATTTTTTTAACCTGCAATGGTATCTTTTTATAGAAGGTAGAAACAGAAATAGCCAAGGTGTTTGGTCTTTCTCCCTGTCTGTCAGCCATCTTGGTTTCACTGACTATTTTTCCCCATTGCAATGACTAGCCAATCGGATTTTTTTGTATAGGATGATGCAATAGCTTCCACTAGAGTGGACTATATGCAGCAGTGCCCAAAATTGCAAGCATATATAGAGAAAAAACACTTTTAAACAGCTGTACACTGTAGTGACCTCTATGCATGAAAGGGTTAAGCGTTTAACATTAATATTCTAAATGTTCTAGTTTACATATACTTATACTGATCACAATGGGAGAGTTTTGTTTTTTTGTTCTTGCACACATCACTTGCTGTTAGGGCATGGTGTTAGTTCATATTTACAGGTTGTGCCACTAGTAAAGTTCCCACCACAAGTTAAATCAACTTTGGATTTCCTCAAAATTGCTCTCGGATGACCCCTAGTGACCTGGGCCCCTGTGCTTATGCCTATAAAACCAACTGCATGATCCATTCCTGAATAGGTGTGTTTGAGCTGGGAAACCACCAAGCTGTGCAGGATACTGACCCCCCAGGACTGGAATTGACAACCCCTCGTATGCACAATGGTCTATACTACAAATGCACCCATTCTTTGGCTTTTCTCTTTATTTCCAGCAGGCAGCATGAACAGAGCATGGGCCATATTCAGATCCTACCCTTACATGAGCAATGTGGTGGGCTACACAACCCTGTTTGCCAGCGCAGACTTCATTCAGCAAAGCATGCTGGGAGGTGCACAGGGCAGAAACGTTCAGCTGAGTGAGGAAGCTTCTGAACAGCAGGCATCAGTCACACACAGGGAGGACATCACAGTGGCTGGGCAATCAGAGAAAGCTCACCTCAAAGAGTCTGAAAGCTGCAAGAACACTTCAGGGGAAAAGCACTCCTCAGTAAAAGAGAAAAGCATTCACAGCATTGACTGGGCCCAGACTGCTCGAGTAGCACTGGTTGGGTTATGTTTCCATTCTAACTTCAACTACCACTGGCTGCGTGCACTAGAGAGGATGTTTCCTGGAGGAGGTACCAAAAGAATATCTGTAAAAGTGTTTCTGGATCAACTCATAGCTGCTCCTGTCACAATAAGTGCTTTCTACATAGGTGAGAATGTCATTTTGCTAATTCTGAGAACAATACAGGTGCCAAAATGATTCTTGGAGTGAGGCCATAGAACCACTTTTGGTTCCCCAAAGCCCTTTAAATGAATGGATCTTTAAAGAACTGGTTTTGTATATCTGATGTGTAAGTGTGATGAACCTTTTTATGCGTAAAATGCCTTCTCATATCTTCCCCATACAATACCAAAATGCAAAAGTTGCAATGTGTTATCAGAGTGTTTTATTTGTAATCTAATCTATTATCTAAAAGGGCTGAGCACATTAGAGAGGCAACAGGATCCCTTTGAAGACTGGAAAAAGAAATTCTGGACTTCCTATAAGGTGAGGGATTATATAATGTACAGTCTATGATTTGCTTTATGTAAATATACTCAGCCTGACTTCTGTAACTTCCCCTCATCATCACTGGTTAATCAACTGATTGTCTCTCTGGCAGACTGGCATCGTGTATTGGTCCACAATGCAGGTATGACTGCCCTTATCTATTCATCCATTCGTCTATCCATCTGTAAAATTCAGATATGATAGGATATTTTCTGCTTTGTCTGTTACAGGCAGTGAATTTCTCTCTGGTCCCCCCAGTGGCACGCACTGTGTTTGTTGGAGGAATCTCCCTCGGCTGGACTGTTTTTCTCTGTCATTTTAGACAACAGAGCAATGAATCAGTAGAGCCAGTAGAGCCACCTAAAATCCATTAAATAAATACATCCACAAAATAAACACTCATTGCTTCTTTTCATTTTTGGCCTGTCTGTCTGACTTCATGCTGATAAGTTACAATGAATATTGTACTGGTTTTGTGGGTCTAATAAAAATAAAACTCATTTTATAATATTAAGTTTATTAGATTGTAGCAACAAATATATGTAGAAGGGTATATTATACATGCTGGTATATTTTTTATATATTTTATACATTTACTTTGTTATTTTCAGCAATAAAAACAAATATTTAACTCAAATGCACGTATGATTATTCCAACAAAATTAAAGCTTATTTGGAATTTTCTTTTTACTAATTTATAACATTTACATGTAGTTTTTCTACATTATTATTATTATTATATAACAACTTATTCACATATAGCTCCAACGCCATAGATCAGAATACGTGGTTTTGTACAATAATTTGACAAACGCCGCTGTATGGTGTTACTAAACAAAGCCGTTTATGGGGACATAACGAGCGGCATGTACAACGACGTTTGAGCCACCAGATGTCACTGTGGTGCGTTTCAAATGCTGGGAAGGACAGTCGTTTTCTAATGGGTTTTTGCCATTTACAGCGCTTTTGTACACAACATACGCTTATAATACAACCCATACACAAATACAGCATCCTAATGTAAACAATATGTTTCAGATACAAATAAATACAAATCAAACTTAATTTTTCGAAAGATATTCCTCTGGTTAAAATCTTCGCGCTCACTTCACTGCTTGACAGCAAGTCAAAATAAATGGAGGCAGAGGTCCAGCTTGTTACACACTGGTTAAACGGCCAAAGTCTTACCAGAGATTTTGGTGCTGCGAATTGTGCGAATTACTCAACTGGAACTTTATACGAATAACTATACACGAGCAATTAGTTGAACCTGACAAATGGTGAATATGTGTCAATGAAGGAGAATTCAAATTTTCCAATTTTGAAATTTGAATAACACGTACAGATACGGATTTTATATAGTGGTGATGATGGGGACCAGAAGTCACAACGTCTATAACACGAATACAGACATTTTATTATATATTTTATTGTATCCAAAGCCACCAGTGGATCTACACGTGACTTCTGAGTTTTTTTTTGTAATGTCCATGATGGTAAATAGTAATAGTAAATAGTCCAAAGCAAACATTTAGCCCAAACTATCCTAGAACAACACATCAGACATCGGGCAGCATATCTAACCATTTCATGCAATAACTTTCTTTCCGTGAAATTTTAGAGGCATTAGAGCTTTCTATTCACCACAGTGAACAACTTTCTCTAGAATCCGGCATTCACGCCACGCCATTCTGAACGATTATGTTTACAACTCAACCTTTTAATTATGTACAATCTGAACAAAAAATAACGTAGAATTAGAAAAATCGGTGTAGTTCCCCTTGGACAACCCGAAATAAATGCGCTGCTGTTGTCCTTTACTGGCTGTTTTGTCCATCTTTCTAACAGAACTTACACAACTCGTTGTTTACTGCAAGCAAATAACTACAGTTAGAATATTACAGGAATATAAACCAGTGAAATTCAGGCTTTTCTCCGCTGTAACCAGAGCCATGCAGAGCCTCTACATAGCAACCAAGTCACGGCCCGGACCTTTGACCAATCACAGAAGCGAGCTGCGGTCACGTGCGCCTTAGCGCCTGCGTCTTCACGTTGACCACTTTATCGCGAGATTTCGCTCCTTCCTTTTCCCTTTTCCCTCTGAATCTAAGATGGTAGGTACAAGCTCCTGGCTTTGGACTCTGTGAATTACTAAAATCTGCATCCATCCTCAACTCTCAGCGTTGTTATATCACGAAGCAGTTCTTAGCTGAACTCCACATAATGTCATTGTTAAGTTGTCGTTTAAATTTATAGTGCTTTCATCGTTACAACACTGATATGCTAACTTGCACTGGCAGCAAGGCCCTCTTGGTTTAGCCGGGGCGATTCCTGATCGCTGCCTGTAAGCGGCTGTTTTAATGCTGTGTAGTTGTAGAAACCTTAGGATGTTCCTTTGTTAGAACTTGACAGATGTAGTGGCAAAAACTAAAACGAATGAACATTTTCAGCGTAGTCTTGTGCTAAGCTGCGCTACTGCTAGCGTGCTAATGTTACCGGCCTGAAGAGTCCGCTGTATCAACGTGGACTGCTCGCTGTCCATGTGAGTGATGTAAGGAGAGTTTGCAGGCGTTGTCGCGCGTGTGTATATACATATATTCTTTTCTGAAGAATGAGTGAAAATGTAGCGGAACCGATTTTTGGGTCTACATCATGGTTCTTGTGCTCTGGCCTTATTTGTTAGCTAGCTGGTTAAGACTGCTAACTAGCTGTAGCTATATTGTTAGCCTTAGCTAACGTCAGTGAAACCAGTGGGCTCTTGAACTGGTAGTGGAGGCGAACGTGAACATGGGTAACGCAATAAGAATCCAGTTTACTGTAAATGGTGTACACACAAGTTGGTCAGCTAACATGACATCTAAGAACACGACCAGTTCTGTATAACCTATATTGGTATTTGCTTCGGAGTTTCCGTATCCCTTTTGCTATGATTGACCCAGCAAATAAGCCTGTTCATTTATCAATAAGCAGAAGTGGTTGTGCTACATGAGGGAAGGCACAAACACGTGCATAGTGTAGAGTCATGAGGCCTGATTTGGGAAGCCATGGATTGAGTGATAATGCTGTACACTTTTGCAGGGAGTCGACATCAGACACAACAAGGACCGCAAGGTTCACAGGAAGGAGCCCAAAAGCCAGGATATCTACTTGAGACTCCTGGTGAAGGTGAGTCTGCAGAGAACTGCTTTTGTTGAATTGTGAAGAAGGTTGTGATTTCTCTTAAGTGTTCTTTAGCTACACGTTTTGCATACTAAAACGTTTGGTCTCTGACAGTTGTACAGGTTCCTGGCTCGCCGTTCTGATGCTCCCTTCAACAGGGTCGTCCTTAAGAGGCTCTTCATGAGCAAGACCAATCGGCCACCTCTGGCGCTCTCTCGCTTGGTTAGTCTTCTCATTGTTTATTTTTTATCTGTAGCTGTGTAATTCACCAAGGTTATCTCTGTGCTATATGGTTCTCTTAAATCAGTAATTCCTGTCCCTGGTTGTGGAGTATCCAAGCCTGCTTTTGTTACTGCTTTCTCTGCTCTAACACACCTACTTCATCTTAGGAGCTTGTTAAGTTGGAGCAGAGAAAACATCAAACCAGGTACACCAGGACGTGGATTTAGACTTGGATCTCTCTGCGTCTTATGCTTGATTCACATTTTCCGCAACTATTTAAAACAATGCTATACCAGGTTTCAACCCAACACTTAACGGGTGTGGGGTGCTCTGGTCCTGAAAGGCGTGATTCCTGCCCTGTTTGGTGGTGATTCTACCAAAACTCACCTGAGTGTGCTCCAAACTGAGTACTCCAGCCCTTAGTTCTCCACTTCTGCTCTATAGTGTCAAAGTGTGCATACAGATGTTTGTATTTTGCAAAGTTTTTTATTGTAACTGATATTTCTCAATGTATTTGACTCTTTTGCACTGTAATGCTTAAACTGAAATACATCACTTTCCTTCTTGATTGGGACATTTTGTCTTTCGTTCAGATTTAAAGGGGGTTTCCACCATAAAAAAATCTGCACAATTCAGTCGTCAGGGCCTTATTACTAAGCATACTTAGTATAATTATAAACTTGTTCTTAAGATTGCAGCACTTGCGTACAGTTGATAAGATAATATTAAAGATTATATTCACAAATCATGCAACCTTATACCTGTAGTGCGCACGCTGCTGTTTGTATGTCAGGTTGGAAACTTGCATTAATCTACGTACATTTAGGCCCCAGGGATCATGTCTGCAACAAATGTAGTAACTTTATGTACCATGCAAAAATACCAGTGGACCTACATGTTTTGATGTTTATATGCATAATGGTGAAATGTGGGGTTTGAGTACTAGATCACCTTAAATCTTTCCATTTAACATGTATCTAACACATTTTGTACCAAAACCTAATTGCATAGCTATTGTAAAAAATCTCAGGCATCAGGCAGCATATTTAAAACTGTTTCATGTAATTTTGCCAGTGAACTGAGAAACACCATACAGAAGAACTTTATTTGTGATTTTTTTTTTTTCTTTTTTTTTTTTTTTTTCTTTGTGAAATGAGTGGTTGTCAGGATACTACCTGAACAAAAGAGATTCTGATAGAAATATCAGAGCTTTGTGTTGAAGCATCAAGGTTTGCTGTATGGCAAATCTTTTGTTCGTATCTTTCTGCCCAGTTCTGCCATTTATAAACTTTTTTTTTTTTGAGAGCTGGCTTAGTCTATTCTGAGGCCTCACTTTACCAACTGAGTTTGGAAGTTATTCGTTGGCCCATGCAAATCATTTTGAAGGGTTTTCTTCTTATGCACTCCACCTAGGTCCGCAAGATGAAGCTTCCAGGCCGTGTGAACCAGACAGCCGTTGTTGTGGGAACTGTGACTGATGACGTCAGGATTCAGGATGTCCCCAAACTGAAGGCAAGTGTTGATGGTACTGGTTGTTGACTGTTTATCTTGTTCATTTGGGAAGCCAGTCTTAAGCTACTCTGAAGACAAAACGAATCGAATAGTCGAATAGCTCTTGTTCTTGGACATGGGTCAGAATTTTTCTATGTTCTGTTAATTAGTTTATGTAATGTTACTTAGTGTAACTCCTTGGGGGCTCTTGCAACTGCAAAAAAGATGTTCATTGGGTAAGCCTACATGAAGTGATGGTCTAGCCAAGCTATTGGAAATGGCAAGTGGAAAGAGGGAAGCTTGCGCTAGAACAAGCATAATCAAGCGAATTGTCCTCCTGTTTGGGAACACTTTGGCTTCCCAGTTGAGTACGAAGGGCAAAAAGTGGTGGGTCAAAAGATGCCAATGTCCAGCCATTACTTAACATGATCAAATAGCTGTGCTGATATCTCAGATATGCTAACTCATTTGTGAAGAACTCATCTAAATATGACAGTTATCAGAGCAAGGAGAAAATGAGGCGCAGCAGCCTTTTCACCCCTTTGCATGAAGTTTTATTTATTTGGCGGTTGTGGGCTGGAGGTAAGGGAACCAGCTTTGTGACTAGAAGGTCACCGGTTTAACTCCCCTGAGCTGACAGTACGTGGCTGAATTGCCGATGAACAAGGAACCTAATCTCCAACTGCTCCCTGTACCCCGTGGATAGTGCTGGCCACAGTTTCGGGCACTAGTCTTTACGTGGATGTTTTTCTGCGCAAGTGGGTTACTCAGCTGTAGATTTCTTATATTCTGTAATTTGCTAAATGTGATTGAGCAGAGTTAGAATGCTCTCTCGCTCTCATTTCAGCCAGAAGAGCCCACCACTATATAGATACACAAGATCCGATTGTAAGTGAGGTAGTAATGCACAGTTTGTTTTCAGGTGTAGCCTTAAAGTCTACGAATAATTTACTGGTATTTTTGAGCCATTAGACAAGTTTTCTGAACACGTGGGAAACTTGACCGTGTAGTTTTGTTTTTGTACATTTATTTTGTGTGCTAAGAAAATGTCTTGTGCCAGTTATCCCTTCAGCAGGCACTGGTGTTTTTGGGACAACTGTGGAATTACAAAAAATGTTTTGGGAATTACCAGAAAAAATAAGCATTTCTTTTGTATCAAGATTCAAAAGCAGCTGCATGTATTGTGTCATAAAACTTGTAACACTCCTGCTTGTTATTGGTCACTTATTTAGTTTGGTAAGCATTGTTAGATCTGTGTTCCAAAACCGAAATAAACTAGAATGTGTACAGTTAATAGGCTAAAAGTTAAAGGCCAGTTAAATTGTGTGAGCAAGAGCTTGTGTTAAATTAATAATGTAAGCAAGTAGTTTTGCAGTTGGTGCTACACAGATGTAGGCAGGCATGTTGCATCATATTTTGTTTTTGTGAATTTGATACTTTCTAAGCTCATTGGTAGTTTTATTTGATTAGGTTTAGTATGAAAGTCATTGTTTTGGATGTTTTACGTCTATTTAGAAACAGGTCTAGAGCTACAAATTGATGTGGGTGATGACTGTCTTTCTCCAGGTGTGTGCTTTGAGGGTGACTGCTGGAGCTCGTCGCCGAATTCTCAAGGCTGGTGGTCAGGTCATGACTTTTGATCAGTTGGCACTGGCTGCCCCTAAGGGTCAAGGCACTGTGCTGCTGTCAGGTAACGTATAAAACTTGGACAAATCTTGAAATTTACTCCAGTGTGTGGACCTAACATGTAATTTAAAGTGATAAAACAATCTTTATTCCTTTTGGTTTTGTTTTTTCTCTAATAAACATTAGTTTAGGTTATTAAACATGTTCTGTTGTAAAAAGACATGTTGCACACATTACTGCATGATAGACAGTGTAAAGACGTCACAAACACCAGTCAGGATGCATCTTTCCAGATTGCGCACCCAGTTGGAGGAATTGTTGCAGTGTAGTTATGAATTGTTCTTGGAGTATGACAAAGGCAAACCTGGTTTGTTGTTCCATTTTGATCTGAACTATTTTTCAGACTTAAAATTGAGGGTTATGAAATGTAGTTGAGTAATTATTTGTATTGAGTGGATAGGGTCAAAACTTTGTTTGATGCTGATTGTTTTAATCGAATAACATTTGATAACATGATTCCTCACTGGTTGGCTATAAATCACATTTTTTTCTGTTGGTAAATCGCTCTTCCAGTTACTTTTATTAAACTGTTATTTGTGTACCTAAAGGACCCCGCAAGGCCAGAGAGGTGTACAGACACTTTGGAAAGGCCCCAGGAACCCCCCACAGCCACACCAAGTAAGAACACACGTTTTTACGGTTTAACTAGCAGTTGCAATTTTAAGTTGTGCGTGAGAGACTCTAATTGATACGAAATTAACTAGAGCGCCTTGAGTCAACTTCATGCAATGACAAAATGTAAGATGCCTTCAGATTTTGTATTCAAAGTTTGAAAATAAAGAGCCAGATTAGTAAGTTGTTACTTGTATTCCTTTTTCACTTTAATAAGAGCTAAAGCTACTGTGCTACATTCTATACTATACTATGTATTTCATGTTTAGGCACATTAGTAGCTGCTGAAATGCTGTTGGTTTCTGCCTCAAACTTGACACAAGCTATTGCCTGATGTCCTAGCATCTTGGAACACATTAGTGAATTCAGTGTTTCAGCAAGGAGTTGGTCAAAAGCAGTGATCAGCCCATGCTTAAGTGTGGCTAAATTGGATTCTGTCCTCTCCACAGGCCCTATGTGCGTTCCAAAGGCAGGAAGTTCGAGCGTGCCCGTGGACGCAGAGCCAGCCGTGGTTACAAGAACTAAAGCTGTTTTGTTGGTTTTGTATTGGTCAGTCTGATGCAAATAAAGATTGGCTGTTTAAAATCAGAACTTCTGTGAAATTGATTTTTGATTTTGCAACTGTATATTTAGAGCACAGAGCAAGTGTGGGAATTAACTTTTGTGAAGTTCAGCATGTTAGTCCTGTGTTAACACATGGGGTTTTTTGTTATCTTTGTTTCCACACTGTATTCTCTAAGCTAATTGTGTGGTGAGATTTTCTAGTGCTGATAAGTCACTTTTTCGCTTGGTTGGCTGCAATAAATTTTCCTGTCCTATTTATATTTACCCCATAATTTTAAAATGAAACATTTAAGAATAAGAGTTAACACTGCAGTCTTAGAAATTGAGGTGGTGTTGGCAAAGCGTTTAAAATGGTTCAAATTGTGCATTGGTGCTTTGTTCTTGTTCTTCATCCTTAGTTGGTGCACAAGTTTTGCAAGTTCTTATGTCTTGCAAGTGGTTTCATAGAGGAGACAAAGCTGTCAGTGCTACATGTAACTGTTGATTCAGACGTCATGCCCTACCACATTAAATGGAAAAAGAACTGGTTGATATTTAGACGGGAGTGGTTTTTTTAATGTTACTGTTCTACAGTATCTTCTCACAGCTGAGTTTCAGTATTAATATAGCGAACAAAAGAACTGCGCTAACGTCAGTGGAAATTTACTAGAATCTTAAAGCAGCCAGTGCTGTTTATGATGGGCTAATGTTTTCAGTTTGATTGCCTTTGGAAATGTAATATGGTGCAGCTCTTGATAAAAGCCACAACTTTTTCCAAAACGTTTAGTTAGTATCTGCTCTGAAATCAGGTTTCGGGTATGTGTGTGTGTGTTTATTTATATATATATATATATATATATATATGTACACACACACATTATATTGCCAAAAGTATTCACTCACCCATCCAAATAATTGAATTCAGGTGTTCCAATCATTTCCATGGCCACAGGTGTATGACTGCTTCTGCAAACATTTGTGAATGGATCAGAATTGGTGAATTCCATTTTGGTACCGTGATCGGATGCCACCTGTGCAACAAGTCCAGTTGTGTCAGTGGTATTCTAACAAAGTGGAAGCAATTGGGAGCAACAACAACTCAGCCACGAAGTGGTAGGCCACATAAAAGGTGCAGGGTCAGCGGATGCAGAGGCACATGGTGCACAGAGGTCACCAATTTCCTGCAGAGTTGATTGTTACAGACCTCCAAACTTCATGTGGCCTTCAGATTAGCTCAAGAACAGTGTAGAGAGCTTCATGGAATGGGTTTCCATGGCTGAGCAGCTGCATGTAAGCCTTACCTCACCAAGTGCAATGCAAAGCGCTGAATGCAGTGGAACAATGGAGACGTGTTCTCTGGAGTGACGAATCACACTTCTCCATCTGGCAATCCGATGGATGACTGAGTTTGGCGGTTGCCAGGAGAACGGTACTTGTCTGACTGCATTGTGCCAAGTGTAAAGTTTGGTGGAGGGGTTGATGTGGGGATGTGTAAAGTTTGATGTGGGGTTCAGGAGTTGGGCTCGGCCCTTTAGTTCCAGTGAAAGAAACTCTTCATGATTCAGCAGACCAAGAGATTTTGGACAATTTCATGCTCCCAACTTTGTGGGAACAGTTTGGGGACAGCCCCTTCCTGTTCCAACATGACTGCACACCAGTGCACAAAGCAAGGTCCATAAAGACATGGATGAGTTTGGTGTGGAAGCCTTTCCAGAAGAGTTGAAGCTGTTATAGCTGCAAAGGGTGGGCTGACATCATATTAAACCCTATGGATTAAGAGTGGGATGTCACTCAAATGAAGCCAGACGAGCGAACAATTTTGGAAATATAGTTTATACACACATATATGAAAACCTTTTTAAAGAACACCTGCACAATGTAAACATTCTATTCCAGTTACAGAATTTTACTAGAACTGTATAATCCAAGCCAATACCTATGTAAGGAGTTATGCTGTCAGTGAAGCCCCTGAATATATCTGTGAATTGTTAGCAGTTTGTTTATAGAAGTTAGGTCTTTGAAGGCCGCAACTCAGCATAAATGATGAGTAGACTGAACATAAACTGCTTGCGCCACTGAATGTTGAGTCTTTCCAGTGATATTACCCTGTCTGAGTCAAGGGCCACTTTTAAGAGACACATTTGAACTCTTTAGCCCTTTTGAGTTCTGTTCGTATTCTGGCTATTTTAATGTGTCTTAGTCTTGTAACCACATTGACCAAGCTGTTAAAAATCTTGAGAGTGGCTCAGGGTTTAGGTCTGACTAGATGACATAAATCATTAGCAGTGTCAGTCACTTATGTCAGTGGAACAAGTGTAGTTGAAAAATACCGTTTCCACTGTACTGTTCTGACATTTTTTCAGTGTTTAGTGATTTGAAATTTATGGTGAAGCACCTGGTTCACTTTTTTCCTTCTTACTCAGCTGAACCAGTGACAGAACTGAACAGCTTTGCCTGGGTACGTGTGTGTATGATTTGCCTCCATGGTCCAGAAAATCGTCAGGTGTTTTTATGGTAGAGATTGTATAGGCCATGATAAAAAGTGCAACTAAGTGTAAGTGTGGATTATATTATGTTTTCAAAAGAAATAGTTCTGCTTTGTAGACCTTATTATGTTTCAAAGTTACAGGATACACATATTTCAGAAATGGTGACTAAATTGATCTTTTTGTATAATGGGTTTTGGGATTTATTTAGAGAGTTATTTATTTAAATATGGGTATGAGAAGAGAGAATTTGTGATTTTTGCTCTGCTGAGTGACCCTGCACATGACTGCTGGTTTATTGCAAATTCAAATGCAAGTTCACCTGTTTTTATGACCAAATGCACAACTGCACAATTGCAATTCCCTTGGCAACAAGCACAGCACAGCCAGGTTTCAGACCTGATTACTAAGTGAAGGATGCATATCTGCTCTGCTAATCAGAACAGTGTTATTAGTTGCACTGTACTGTTCTGGAAACCTACTACCTATAAACCTACCAATAAATCTACTCTGACCTGTATTTGAATGAAAATAGAACAAGGCTATCTTTATTTATATATTTTGGTAAATATACACTAAATATTCTCAAAAATGGACACCAGCAACATGTTTTGAAAAAGTTGGGAGAGGGGCAATTTAAGACTACAAACATAGTAAATTCTTCTAAAACAACATGCGGTGTTTTTGTATAAAAGTCATCCAGGAAAGGCCTAGTTCTTTATAAGCCAGGATGGTCAGGGCTCGCCACTTAAAAATGCTTCAGGCAAAAAATACAACAGTTAATAATAACAGGCTTTTAGGTCTTTCATCCTCTACGGTGCATGATAACATCTAAATCTCTGTGTGTAAAGGGCAAGGCTGAAAATTACAATTTAATGTCCCTGACCTTGAACCCTGCAGATGGCACTGCATTAAAAACTGGCATGTGGGCATATGGGCTTATGAATGCTTTGACAAACCATTTACTCTTTCTATTAACATTTCACTTACAAAATGTTGTTTTTATAAGCATCTAACATACAAAAAAGTTAGTTTTAGTGAGAAATTGAATAAAAGAGTCCCATATTGCCATAAAACATGCTGTCCTGTGTTTGCACTCCTTTATTCTTCTTATAAAGCTTTTGGTGGTGTTTTGTGTGCACTGCTGAACTATAATTATGTACTTCACATTTTGTTTTTATAAATACATGCACTGAAAGATTTACTGAATGGCAGTACTGGAGAGCCCATGCTCTACACCTCCATCGCCTCACTAACGGCCTGATAATTACAGCGTGTGCAGTCTCCGCAGCTGGAGCTGAGATTCACTGATTCTGAGAAAGGATTTTGCAACATGCCAAACTTAGCTTTGATGTTTGTCTGCAAATTTAAAGCTTATACAAGAGTATCCGCCACATGTAGGCTACTACTATAGATTCCTGTACGAGAGCATCATTTTCAGGAAGAGTCAGCATTTGATCTTTGAACCTGTGGTTTCAATTAGAGTATTCAGAAAATGATGTGTTATTCCGTGCTGTGTGGCTGAGGAGCTGACATGAGTGCAGTTGGTAATTCATGAGGAAATTGGTCAGGCCTAGCACTGGTAATATGATTATTAGATTATTAGACTATTTCCAGTCAAAACAACTATTCATTCTTAGTAACTATTTTTACAAAGAAGTCTGCTGCAGGGCTGTTCTCCATTCTTCTTAGAACCACCACTATAGTTCAGTCTTCGAAGCTGATTGCATTTCCTGTTTCTCATGATCCAAGTAATCCTTATTCCAAATTTAGACCCATGAGTCCATGAAACATCCACATCTTAGATTTGCACTTTCAGAGTTTTGTTTCTTTTCTCGGTAACAACTTCATGGAAGCTACACATCCTTTCAGACTCACAGTGGAAGGATAGACTCAAACACGTGCACAGGACTCTTATTACCTATATATTTAATCATTTTATAAGCTTCAGTTTTGGAATGAACAGTTTTTTCACTTGTTTGCCTTTGACTTTGCCCTTTTTTATGTAAAATTTGGACAATTGACTTGTTGGTCAACTTTGTTCTTTAGGTTTCCTCATAAAATGTTGTTTGTTTGGGATAATATCAAACTAATAGGAGACTCTCTGTGTGGAGAAAGCCTGGAGGAGAATTATAACCAGACTGCACTGAGTACTGTAAAGCATAGAGAAGGGGCTGTTTTTCTTACAGTGGTGTTGGTGAGCTGGTGGTCACTGATAGCATCATGAACTGAGAAGTGTGCAAAGGCATTTTGATGCAAACATGCAGAAGTCAATTCAAAGGTCAGCAGGACAACCATCTGAAACACCCATCATTTGAAAAATTATTTGCTGAAAAAGCCACTGCAGATACGGAACACTCATGTGCCAAATAGTTTGAAATTGTGTTTCCTACGCAATGAACTTTACACATTTTAAGTGTGGCAAAAATATCCGAAAGGTTTTGAGGGCTACTATATGTACAGACTGAAAGAGACCCCAAACCTGGGCGTATGTGAAGCTCGTCTTGGTTTGCTGCATGATGTGTTTACTCAAGTGTTTTCTAAATGAAGCTGTTTGGTGAGGTCAAAGACGGTAACTGCTAGAAGAATCTGCTGAGCAGGCCGGAAACTTCGTCTGACACAGTAGGCCTATAATTCTTATCTCTGAACACCCTTCTACTGACTCATTCCTGCACAGGGTCAGAGACAGTTGATAAATTTGCATTATCTTCAAGTGTATTCTTATGAATATAAATGAATGCATTGCTGATTAGGACTCAAATGTTTCGGTGTTTATTCCTTTAAGCATTACCACGTTTCAAGATGTCCAGCTAATTACAAACTGCAAAATTTCTTGCAAGAAATGCTTTAGTATATTTCAACCTCAGCCATATAGAGCATACAGCTAATTACAATGGATCATTTCAATGTGTTTTCCTGGACTTTAAAAGAACAGAAAACCTGTTGACTCACTGAAACAATGATAGAAACAATGTGTAGTCAAGACAATACATGTTGCAGATTCAGCAGAAAGATAAACACTGAAGCATTCCTGTAAATCAGTCATACTTGTTTGCACCAATATTTTTGCAACTCACTCTGTTTAACAGATCTCTTAATAGGAACAATAAGAGACACATTAGAGACTCAACTGTACATGAAGAGTACTACTAATACATTCTAATGAAACACATTTTTATTTGATTTGAAGTGTGTTTGATAGTTTCAATGGTGGCCTTAATGTGTCTGTTAAGGCTGCATGAACTTCATTTTATTGTTGTTTTTTATTATTATTTGAATGGTGAAAAATTAAATAAAATTAATTTAAATTAGAATTAATTAAACAAAATAAAATAAATAATTAAATTAAATACTTGAATTCAATAATTAAATTAAATTAATGAAATGAAATGAATTAAAATGAATGCAACATTTTAAGACTTGTATTCCCTAAAATGTGCCCATTTACTGGCCACTCTGCCTTCAACCCATTTATACTTAAGTTGCAATTTAAAGTGTCCTTCACTCCAGCTGCTCTTACAGTTTCATTGGACACAAAAGAAAGCAAGGTTGGTCAGAATGTTTGTCTACAGTGTCTAGGTTTCATATTATGTAACACTTATTATTGTCTAGATTTATTATAGCATTTTTTCATGTTTTTCCAAAACCCCAACTTAAACATGAATGTTATTAATTTTAAATGTTAGTTGGGTAGGCACTGCCACAAAGCAGCCTGACACCAAATTTGAGCATTTTTGTCTAGGACAAAAAAAATCTATGGAGGTTTCTTTGTAGTTGAAGTCTTTGGACATACATGGGTTAAAATTCCTGCCTTATACCTTATACTTTTTTGCTTTCCTCATTGGTAACTGTATTTGTGTTTGTAATTATTCTGAGTATACAGTTTATTTTGTTTTATTTTTTGTTTTATTTGATTTTTTTCTGTATGACTGAATGTCTGAGGAATGTGATTTTCATACTTGATATTTGTAAAATAAATGAATCCTTTTTTATTCAGTCTGTCTTTGTCAGGATAACATTGGGTCAGGGAACCAGCATGGCCATTGTAAAAGTTTCTGATCTTTGTGTTTTTTCCTGCTCTAGATGAAACAACCCAGCTTTAAAAAGCCTAGGTATACAAAATAGCCCTCATCAATGGTACTTCACCGTGAGTGAGGATCTTTTCTGACCATCCCTCCTTCAATGCTAAACACGCCTGTGACTAAAAACACTTGATTTTTGTGTTGGTTGCATCTGTTCTATAACAATTCAGATCCAGTTTTGTTTAGCAAGCTCAAGGTTCATATTCGTGGTCTGATGAGAATAAAGGTTTCCACTAGCATGTTTTTCCAAACTGCTTAACTATTGCAGTTCATGACCCCCAGACTTGGATAACCTCAACCATTCAGCATAGAAAAAATACTGTCTGAAACCAGTTTAATTACTAAGCATGGAGGTGTTTTTTCCATGTTCGTCATATTGCTATTGGTTATCCCCTTAAATTACAAATTTAAATTTAAAATAAGTCCCAGTAAAAGATCCAAACATCAATCTCGTAACTTAATAATAGTTCAGCCAGTTTCCACTGTTTTTATTGTGGTTGCTTAAGCCCTAGTATGTGATGAGCCTGAGATCGTAAGGTGTTGTGGTGTGTTCAGAGACATTGTCACTCTTTGCCATTTTTATTGCTGTTACAGCCATTGTCTCATTTTCAGTGTGTTTTCTTTGAATCTTCTCTCCTGAGGAAAACAGGAAATTGAGGTTGGGGGGTGGAGGTTAAGACATCTTAAAACCTCTTAAGGTTTTAAAAGAGTATTTAAAAGTATATTAAAAGAAAAAATCTGTAATTTTGTCTTCAAATATTTTCAGGATTGTCATCAAATGTGACACCTTTTTTAAAAGAATTCTTTTTGATGCTTTTTTGAGTGAAGGATAAACCATCAAGCAGGTGCTCCATGTTGATATCCGTACATGGTGCAAAACAATAGATGGTACACCCAGAGACATTTGTATATGACCTTATTTACTCACCTTTAGCAAGAGTGCCAGTAATTGTAGACAGACTAACTGAAGTTTATTTCCCTTGAATAAATAAAAGAACGGTTAGAGAGACAACATGAAAGAGACAGCAACGAGTGTGAGCTGAAGACAGTAGAGCAGAATTGGTTGGGCAGAGGGGGATTACATGAATTTACCCGGTTCAATTGATGCAGTGTTAATATTTTCCATGTGCTTTATCTACATATGTACTGTATTCCCACACATTATGCTCTGTTTCCACATGAGGGTCTCTCCACAATCACTTTTTGTATTCAAATATGCTGTGCCAGTGTCTCATAGCAAGTAGGAAAGACCCCATCAGCGCTATGGTTCATGCACACCCACTCTCCTCTGAAGAATGCGCTATGGTGAGGGGGTGAGGGAGTTATGACAGTGAGAGTGAATCCCTCAGAACTGTGGCCTGTCTGCCCCCACACCATGTCCCAGATACAACATGACAGCATGGTGGCTTCTGTCGAAGAGTTTTTTTGTTGTTGTTGTCGTTGTGCAAAGTGGTGGTACACCTCAGGAAGTGAAGCCTGCAGAAAAGAGAATAAAGGAACAAAAAGAGGAGCGCACATGGCCCATGAAGAGAATGCTCTCTGTGGGTGTCTGTGGTTATGCACCCCTATCTTCTTCAGATTTGATCTACCTTTTCTCACGAAGCAAAGCTGTAAAAAGGGCGTTGTGTAATACGTCACATTAACTGTAATACATTTATATTATAATTCATAATATGAAAAAACAACTATTTAGCAAATAAACATGTTTTTCCTTTATTGTTTTCTATTGCTGAGCAACAACAATAACTATTATGGATAAAATAATAGTTAAAGTACAACTGCTGAGGAATGTTTTATTACACCAGCTATGCTACATCAGTTAAACCCATGAAGCAGTTCTTTTAGTTGTTTTATACGCTCACTGGCCATGACAACCATCTATACTCTCTGTCCATTGTATCAGCCACCCTTACCATAAAGGTGCACTTTCTAGTTCTGCAATTACAGACTGTAGTCCCTCTGTTTCTCTACATACTTTGTTACCCCATTTTACCCTGTTCTTCAATGGTGAGGACCCCCACAGGACCATCAGAGAGCAAGTGTTTGGGAGGAGGATCATTCTCAGCACTGCATTGTCAGGTACTGTTAGTGCATGTTGCATTGGTATGAGTGCTGCTGGAGTTTTTAAACACTGTGTCCACTTACTGTCCACTCTTTTATCTGTAGTAAGTTTCTGGTCACAGGACACTGTTAGCTGGATATTTTTGATTGGTGTACTATGTTGAGTGACACAGAGACATTTAAACTCTGTTTAACTCTGTGAAAATAATACCTGCTCTATATTATGATTTAAATAATATATACCTAATTTTATATATATATATATATATATATATATATATATATATATATATAGGCAAGTAGGAAAGTAAATAAACATAAGAGTAGCACAGTATTATATATGTTAAGTGGACCAATGAGTATAGACACAAGGTGGCCAATTGATTCATTTCCTTATATACAGTAAGTTGAAATAAGTGTTTTTGGTGCATTTTTGTATTATAAAATACAAAACATTTGGTCGCCAAATAAAAATTAAACAGACGGTAAATGGATCTTCAAGACCGTGTTCATATTCTGTCAGTGTGATTCATTATGTCCATCTTGACCGGCATAAGGTAGGCCTACTCTCTCATAAATTACATAAAGCAGTGTGAAAAAAGAGGGGAAATATTTGAGTGGTATTACACTGAACTTGTAAGGAGTACCAGCTTTTCAGTGGAAACCTATTCTGCATAACTGCCAGCATTCTGATGTAAAATATGCATGTGGTTAAGCTATAAGCTGTGGTACTCCTCTCTCACGTCCACTCACAGAGGTAGCTTAAAACAACAAACAAGTAAAAGAGAGAAAAGAGAGGGGGGAGATTGAGTCACCCAAAGCATCACTGTTCTCTTTGCTCCATCAAAACAACTGCTGCCCCCATACTCAACATACTCAATCTCTCTCTCTCTCTCTCTCTCTCTGTCTCTCATGCTCTCGTCAACATCCCTGTTCTGCCGGGAAGTGATGTGGAGCTGAACGTGCTGACTACACATCTGCGAACTGCAGTCAGGTTATCAAGCGGAACAGAAGATGATGCAGCATTCACTAGAACACTATTCCACTACCTAACGCAGACAATAAACAAATAAACATGTACTGTAAATCATACTCTGCAATGACTACTGCATAGAATGATTTGACTAAGGCTGCATTCTAATTATCAGGTTGAAGCATGTTTCTCATGAGAAAAGAAATAGAGTAGATATCCTCCAGCTCCCGTTCAACATCAAAGTGATCAAGCAGGTCTAATCCTAAAACAATCAAATACCTAAAACAAGGACCAGCAGACTGGTGCAATCAAAATGCTCTTATTATATTCACAGTGAGGAAAATGAGCAAGTTGCATCTTTAAAATATCTAGGTGTGCATAAAGATGCAGCACTGTCCAAGAATATCTACATAGATTTTATCAGCAATAACACACAGCAACATGTTTGCATCCTCAGCAAGATAAGATCTTTCAAGCACAATAACCAGATGTTATTTTTGTTCCATACCTGACGAATTCATAGCATGATGCAATACTGTGCTATACATTGATGGTCTATACTACTACATGGTACAGTTGTTTTTTTTGTGAAATTAAGGACTAGAATAGATTCCGATTAGTCTAGATTTTTTATAGCTTGCTACAGTTTTCTAACAATTTACAGGAAGAGCACGATGAGACTAGCATGTAATTTCTTCTGAATAGTCTCACGTGCTAAACAGTCAATTGTAACCTCAAAGAGGTGCTACAGAGAACCAAGGAGGTTTGCTACTTAACCTTAAGTGAGCATGCTATTTAGACATGTGCACATCTGTACATACATACATATATATATATATATATATATATATATATATATATATATATATATATATATGTACACTAATGTAATGCAAGGTAAATGTAATGTGGATGTTTCAGGTAGTTAAACAGCTTCAAGTAGCTTCTCCTCTGCTGAGTGATGTTGGTGATCATATATCATATTGCTGATGGAATATTTGTCCACCACCAGCAACAACAGCAGTTTAAACGTTTAAACATAGCCTCTACACTGGTTAGGGTAACTCCTTTTCTAATAGTAAACTAGGCTAGTAGGTCATTGTCATCCTTGTTATCATGATGTCTGTGCTTGCTTGCTGCCCCTTCATGAACCAAATTTGTCTTTTTGCCTTAATGTGTTGCAGATCTGATGTTTCCAGAGTTGTGTAAATGCAAAAAACCCCAATCCTCAAAACTTTAAATTGAACAAATCTATGCTATGGCTGGGGGCATCGAGGAGATATCTGGAACCAAACCTGTCTTTTAACTCAGCAGTTCTCAAACTGAAGGCTGAGTGTGGTTGGAGGGGTTGGAGAAGAATTTCAGAAGTTATATGTCTACTTACTATTAATTTTTCAGTTTATTAAATCTGCTTCAACCATATCAAAAAATGACAAATGAAAGATTAAACATTATTAAATACACTATTATTAGAAATGTTTAATTAAACATCATTAAAACGAAATTTGCCAATGAATTACAATTTACAACCATCTTGACAAATAGTGACAGGCCTCTTGTATGTTTTACACATGCGCAATATAGTTACTGCCCAGATAAATAGCTTTAAACAATTTGCTTATGTGCCATTAATTTTTTGCAGAGTATGACGTGTGATTTGATCAGATATATATACAATATGTGGCCATGCAGCCACAGAGGGTCACAGAGGAATGATAGGTGAGGATGGTGGGAGCAGAAGATGGAACATGGTATTATTGGTTAAAATTGTTTTTCTCTACTCTTCGGTGCACAGTGGTGTAACCACAACCAGTGATATTGTGTGTGTTATAGCTGAGAAAACACAAAACTATGCAGCGCAGGACAACTTTGTGACTGGAGGTTGACTTAATACACCTTAATGCATGACATTACAGCGAACTCTAACTCTTCTGAAATTCAAGGAAATCGAACTTCATTGCAGCCAGCAGGCAGACTGGATGCTTCAGTGTTTTTGCAAGTGTTGCATTGCATCACTTATTCAGTAACCCTAACCTGCATGCAAGGAAAGGGTGCCTAGAATAAAACCCGAGAATAGTGTTGTTTTGCAACAGCAACCTTTTTTTCCATTTCATCAAAGTCATGACATACTTTCATATTAGAAAACACTTTAGAGAGAGAGACAGAGAGAGAGAGAGAGAGAGGTGGAGAGCAGAAGAGAGGCAGACAGGAGAATCCGTGGGTATCTGCTCATTTCTCTCTCTCTCTCTCTCTCTTTCTTGCATTTTCCGATGTGCGTCACTTAGACCATAAATGAACAATGTCTGTGTCTTTGAAGTCATGTGATATGGGCAGAGGAATCACCTACAGAGCCACATCCCCCACCTACACCATAATATACATACTCAGACCAGAGACTACACTTTGTCACACACAGAGAGAGACAGAGACAGAGAGACAGAGAGGTTACGAGTAAGTGGTTGAGGACTTGGCAGCAGTTGAACAGAGACTTTGGCAAGAAAAAGAGGAAAAGGGATATATTAGGACAGTTAAAGAAAACACATTCCACTTCAGAGAAGGACACAGCACAATCAAACATGCAGGTGCAAGTTCTGATTCTTCTAGCAACAACCCTGGCTATCTCATGTAAGTCCTAATATCTTTTTGAGACTGGTATCAGTTGGTTTTCATTAGTGTAAGTGTGAGTGAGACATTCTTCTCATTCAAAAATATACACATTGAAAACATAATCTTTAAATATAATTTTAATAGTGTGTGAGAGGATGCTGGTGAAACAGGGCTTTGTAAGAGTGTGCAGGATTTCAGTGTGTGTATGATTCCTACAGGCTGCCTGTCTGAGAAGGAGGTGTTTGTGGAGAGCGGCTCAGTGGCAGTGTTGCCATGTGTGGTGCACTCCTTCAATGCACATTCATCTGCAGTGCAATGGAAAAAGGCTATTGGAAAGTAAGAGCCCTGCCCTACCATACATCTATTTTTCTATCCTAAAAGATATTCAAATCTTTGTTTGTTTTGCAGATTTTTCAAAGTTTATGCATAATTCAGTTGTTCAGTTCAAATCTCAATTCAGTAGAGATGTAAACTAAGTTGTTCAGAGTAGTTGGATTTGTTTACAGCAGTGATGATATGAACCATGGCTCACAGTGCCTACAACACAAATGCAGCCATTAATTAATTTCTCATCCAAAATTACCTGTAAGCCTCCACATATCTTCTGAGTTGCATGCCATATTGATAATGACTAAACAGTGATAAATGGATTTACAAAAATGTTTTAGGCCAAACAATGTCTGATGCAACAGACAACATTTATTACCATTACATGTAATAACTGTCTGTGAGGGAGCTTTTAGAGGCTTTAAACTCTTCAGATGTCTCATTCCTATCACAACCAGTGCTCATCAGACTGTTCTGACTGACTGTTTGCATCTCAACCACTTTATTATGCAGAAACGTTTAAAAATCAGAGTAAATGCTCACTCCTTTGCTTACTCTTTCCCTCTCAGCGAGCTGAAGACAGTATGGCGTAGGGACAGGAGCGGCCTCGAGTTCCGGCCAGTGGGGAGAGGTCCACGTGCTCACTGTCCCCAGCCAAACTTTGGAAAGGGGGATTACAGTCTTCATATTGAGGGAGCAAGGGTCGAGGATGGAGGGACGTACTACTGTGTTGTAGAAGGCAACACAGTGTATGTTGAGGTCATACTGCGAGTTGTCAGAGGTAATATACCCCCACAGCACAGCACTCGCACAGGCAACAGTGAGCAGAAACTTTATGAAATTTCCAGCTATATAGTATTTTTTCATAATTATTCTTGAGAGTGTATGTTTAAAAGAGACTAATAAAAGCTGATGAAATGTCAGCAGCGCAGCAGAGTTAGGTGGGCAGAGGGGAATCATTTCAACTGAACCCCACCATTCAGTTGAATCAGTGTAAATGTTTTCCATGACCTTTTTATATGCGATATGCCCACACGCTTCTGCATGAGGGTCACACATTATGGGTTATGAGTAAGATGAATAAATCTTAATATTATGACTGCAAAACAGTTATCATGTATTTCAGTAATTAAAATATGACATGCACGTGGCAATTGGAGGAAAGAATCAGCCTACACTGGGTAATGCACTTCAGTTTGCATAAACTATTTGATGAAAGGAAAAGAGTGTGAGAGGAAAGAGCTATTGATATGCTTAATCTCAGAATTGTCAGCAATTCTGGTTCATTTCTGGGTTGAGTTCAAATCAGCATCTCATGCTACCATTTCCCTGCAGTGTCCTTCAGTCCCACTGAAGTGGTGGAGGGCAACGAACTGACGATTACCTGCAGCATCACTCCACAACAAGGCAGCATGGTAACGACGTGGGAACTGAATGGTTCACAGGAGCCCTCTCGGACATCCTTTCAGACACTAAGACATTCTAATGTGTCTCAAAAGGAGTCTGGAATCTGGAGTTGCCTGGTTCGGAGAAGAGCATCTGGAGAAGTACAGTTAAAAGCATCTGCATCACTGCAAGTCAAAGGTGATGATTTTTTTAACATTGGCTAAGTAATTGCTGCTTAACAGTACTATATTTGTACCATATTTATCAAGTGGATTTGTTGAATTTGGTTAGCCCCTTAAACGGCAAGGGCCTGAATGTGGGTCCACATTCCTACAGTCTCCTTACTACATATATATTATAAATAATAAAATATAATTTATTTTGTAGTTTCATGACACAGAATAATTCATAGTAGTTACTGAATAACAAGCTTCAAGATAATTACATGATTAGCATTAAGTCTGTAGTTGAAGGAGTAATGAACTTAACAATGGCTAATTACTCTCTCTCTCTCTCTCTCTCTCTCTCTCTCTCTCTCTCTCTCTCTCAGGAATCTTAAACCCTAAGGATAATCCCACAGTAGTGTATGCTGAGGTGGGGTCTTCCGTCACCCTGCCCTGCATCTTCTCTGATGAGCTCATTTCAGACACTTGGAAGAAAGTGTCCACTACAACTAGCATGCCTGTTCCACTCCCTCCATCTTTCAAGACTCCCTCCGGCCCTATAGTCACGCAGTGGGACAGGTCAGCTTACATTGATACTGTGGAGGAGGCAGATCAAGGCATGTACAAGTGCTCTGGACAGATGAAGAGTGCTGATGGGAAAGGAGTGTCAGTTGAGAGGAACATTCAGCTGGTCATTGCTCAAGGTGAGTAGAAAGTGAACACTTTCTATACCAACTGGGCTGTATGCCAACCTCAACTGCCAACCCTTAGCAAAAAGGGTTTGATATAATACCAAAAAGTTATCCAATTTGTAACAACAGTTAAAAAAACGGTTCTTTAAAGAATCATCTTCAGCAAGTCTCCATCATGGAGAAGAGCCATTTAGTCATGCAAAGAACTATTTAAGCATTCAAATAGTTCTTTAAGTTGTTATGGTTTAATATATATATAAAAGAAACTGTTGATGAGCCCCTTTTCATGTCACTAGAGTTAACAGTGAATATCATAAAGCTCTTCATTAACTGTTTCAGCTTGAGCGACTCAACAGCTTTGAGAACAAGTGTAACTAAATGATTAAAACTATTTTAACAGCATTGCTAAGCCATTGTCTTTTTGTCTCACTGCAGTTAAGAGATTATCCAGAAGTGGTCAAATGACCCTGACCTGTGACATTAGTGACACCAATCAAGTCACACAATATGAGTGGCTCCGTTTGGACAGTGGTGAAAATGCAACTCATACCCTGACCCCTCTACAAAAGTCGAAATCAAAGGCCTTTACCATTCCCAAAGGTGAAGCAAACAATCTGGGTGGATGGGTGTGTCGTTTCTACAGCCAGCAGAGGCTTTTGGGAAATGTAACTTACCACCAAGAAATGATGAGTGAGTAAAATGCCCTTAATGTTCTGCATGTATGTTTGAAAACTTTGAATCTGGAGTTTACAGCAATCTAGTTTCTAAGCAATGCGTATATGTACATTTGGGGGTTCTGAATGTTGACAACAAATACTACACATAAAAAACATTCAATAGGGTTGTAAAACACTATATAAATGATTGTATCTGCAGGTTCTTTGATGGGCCAGAACGAGTCTGGAAGCAGTAAAAAGGTGATCACTGTGATAGGACTGACCTTGCTGTTAATGCTGGTACTGCTAATCTTGCTCCAGATATATAAGAACCATCGCAGGGTAAGTAAATAAAATTGTATAATAATAATAATAATAATAATAATAAATGAATAAATAAATAAATAAATAAATAACAATTTTAGCGACCATTTAAGAGGATACTGTGCTCTACATATACATAGAATACAAAACAAAAAATGCACGCACAATCATTTGACCACCTCTCATCTTCCTTTCCATCCATCCTTGCAGAGAAAAATGATCATGCAGTATCCAGCTATGGAGACCATTGTCCACCTGGCCACAAATGAACGAGAAAGGAGAGAAAGATGTAAGTCCAGAGAGAAGGAGCTGAAGGCCAGCTGCAATGCAGATATGATATCAACATCTGTGTGAATTCTTTACTGGTGTGTGAGGATTTTATGCTGAGGTTTTAAGGTCTGACTTTTGCTCTGTGCGCATTATTAGTGTATATATGAGTGTCTGTGTGTGTGTGTGTGTGTGTGTGTGTGTGTGTGTGTGTGTGTGTGTGTGTGTTTGACACTTGCAGACAACTGTAGCATGTAAATAGGCCATAACTGAGTAAAACTACTAAACTATTTTCTTAAAATGCTGATCTTTATGATGTTGCATAAACAAACAAAAATAAAATACTGTATATGTATACAACAAAAATAAAACGACTTACAAAATAAAGTCACTAATCTGTTTTTCTTTTCAATTAAGACATGTTTTCCTGTACAGTATATATAGTACAGTATATAGAGTTTACACATTTTTTTATAATAAACACTACACTTTCCTGTTAAATAATTATTTCTAGAGGGCACAACATAGGCCCTTTATATACATATTATATACATAATACTGTTCAATTGATTAGCTCACTTGTTATGGGCATACTTTTATGTAAATGACTTACACAATGTAGATTTAAAAAGTATTTGAACTGTTAAATATTTGTTTCAAAAGGTTTTGAGTTTTTATATACTATCAAGTCTGGACTGTAATGATTTTTGCAATGACTTTTTGTCAAGTTATCTACCGTAAAATTTGATAACCACTTTGCAAATATTTGCACTTTGCATTCGGGATGTTAAATTTAATATAGCTTCATTGTTATTCGAATACAGTGTAATCTGCGGTCTCTGTCTTTTTTTTACATCATTTTCCGTTTTGTTCACCGTTGTGGACACATCTAACATTTCTTCATTACAGCTTTCTAGCTTTCTACCAATAATTTGAATGCAATTAAATAACACAGGACAAGCATAGTAAATTCATTTTATACATCTGAAATCAAATAGTTTACATTAATGAAAACAACGACTTTTGAGCAATGACTCCAAACTTTTGAACAGTAGTGTTTATATAAGACATGCAAAATATATTAGAAATACTTGTTTCTGAGTTTAAAGTAAGGTGGCTACAAGACTGGTTCCAACATGTTGTACATGCTTCATTCACACTTCATAACTCTAGGTACACTCTACACATTGTGTCATCTACACATCTACATATTTACACATTATACCACGCTCATCTGTACATATCATATAACAATCATCTACATATAAGGGAACAAAGTGTGACTAGAGTGTTATAAACACTTAAAGGGGTTGCAGGATCAGAAAAAACATATGCCCATATTTTAGAAAAAACATATTTTTGAGAACAACATTTCCATACAATCTCCCACACCTTTCGATATCATGTTGTCGTTATAAAGCAGAGAGTCACTGTAGAGGGGAACTGCAGCAAAAATAGTCTTCAGTTGGCACAGCTGATGGCAGTGTGCAGCACAGTTTAGCTTTGCAGCAGAATCCATTACCTTTTATGGTTAAAAAGTGTGTAAAGTAGACCTATCACTATGTGGAAGACTGTGACAAAGGTCACTGTAGCGTGTTTCAGCTGTGAGTCCAGACAGGAGAGACTGCAAACCTAAAACCTGAGGAACCACTGTTCTAAACTACCAAGAGCATTACTACACTCTACACTTTGCTACAGCCCTTTCAGTGTATATACAACAACTACTCAGGGCTCTAGACCTCACTGTACTCTCCATCCTCGTGCCTTAGAGTTTGCTGGAGTTCTTCTGTTGTCACGGCATGGTCCCACCAGTCTATTGTTCCATCATAAGGCTTCCAGAATTCACGCAATTCCTCATCATCAAAGCACCAGCCTGGCCAGTCCACACTCACACGGAGAGGAGTCACAGGGCTAAAGTGAGAGCAAAGACATAACAGTTTTGATGATAGAAATAACAGGATTCCCTTTCTGAATGTCCTAAGAGCTCATCATTGAACTCAATAGTTTAACAAGAAATACTAAGATAGAAACACATTTCATTTTAGTTACAAAATCTCAAAGAACTTCGCAGAAATATAAGTAAAACATTGGAAAGATAGAAACTGTCTAAATAAAAATAACAGCACAAATACAAACAATAAGTGAAAATTAGTCTCAGCACTCTAGGAATATGCTAGCCTAAACAAATAAATATTTTTGTTTTTAATCTGGATTTAAAAAAAAATCCATTGCATTCCTATTATTTTCTGGAATGCTATTCCAGCAGTATAGATAAATTATCTTCCACCAATTGAGCTGTGTGTAATATTAGAATTGTGCACCCGCATCAGGTGAGTGAAGGGGCTATATCGTTTTCACATATCAGTAAAATAGGCCAAATCTAGACCATTAAGAGTTTTTAATGTCAAAAGCAAGACTCTGTAGTCAATGCAGAACTTAACAGAAAACCAGTATAAACTGAATGTAAACTAATAATTAATTGAAAAGTTGCAGTATATCTTCTGCAGGCACATGACACAAAGCATTGGCTTCCTCCCCTTAGACAGAAATGTGCCATAAAGACCATTTTAGTATAAAATTTCTCAGCAACGACTAAAGATTTCTGCAGTGTAAATGAAGAGTAAATTCAAGTGACACAGCATGAAGGCTAATTCTGTGTGGGCAGGGCAGCACAGTAAGAACAAGACAACACAAATGAAACCGGCATCTTTTATTTGCATGCTAAACTCTCAATTTATAGTCATTTCTTTCTAATGGAACAAACAATGTCCTCTAAGCGGACAATTTTAGTTTTTAGTAATAATTCCACTGGGCGTTTTTGAGATATGGTAAGTATTCAAGGGAAAAACCTAAACACGTAAAATATACAGTGCAAAAAACTAATTAGATTTAAATATTCCAGTTTGAAATGAGAATCAACAGTATACTATTCAGCAGAGGTCAAACTATTCTCAAGTGTTTTTAAAAATTGCTCAGTCTAACCTGTATCTTCTCTCGTTCTCAGGGCCGTCCACGCTGCATTCTATTTGCAAGTAAGGCTTCCCTTGTTGTCTGAACAGATCTTGCTCTTCTCCCGCTGTCTCTCGCTCTCCTTCATTGTGTGATGATGATGGAGAGTTGGAGATATAGATTCGGTTCTGTAGAGTATTCACATTCTTCTCTGTTGGCTTTCCATCTCTTTTTGCCAACCCACGCTCCCTATCTCTTTCTTTGGCCCTGTCCAGTAGGCCCTGGAGTGGGGAGGGATGTAGCTGAGGGTCAAGCCCTGGAGGGGGTGAAGGGCAGAGCCTGTTTGGAATGCATAGTGGGAAGCTTTGGGTGTTTAAGTAGACATCAGGTGTGGAAGCACTCCTCTGACTTTTCATTTGGGGTATTTTTAGAGAGTTCTGAGGCATTTTATTAAACAGCTCTGGCTCAGAGAAAGCATGCAGGTCTAGTGATATCCGCTTCAGGGAGGCCAGCTTGAGCACCAGGTGGGCATCCTGGGGTTCGGAAGAGGAGTTGGAGGGCCTGCGAAGGCTATTGTTACCATCAGAATCTGAGTTTGAGGGGGAATTTCTGTCACATAGCAACCTTACTGATTCGGCCCCATCTGACATTCTCCTTGAGCCTTGAGTTGGGGCATAGGACTGAGAATTCATTGGGCGCTTCCTCCGCAACCTTGGAGACTTTAATTTTCGGGAGAACCTTGATGACTCTGAGAGAACCTCCCCTTCTTCACCTGACTGCAGAGATTCTTGACAAGAGTCTGACTCCTGTGACTGGTCATTCAAATTTTGTTGCTTTGCTCTCTCCACTGAAGTGAATGCCCTGTGCTTTGCGTTGTTGATGGCAGGTTCAGCAGGCTTATGTCCACTTTGCAATACAGTCTTGCTTGATGATATCTGGCTAGGTGTAGTATTTTCCATTAATCCACCTACTAACAAAGGATGTGGATCATTTGATTTGTTGGTTTTTAAGCCTTCATTTGAAGTGTCACTGGACTTCGTGGTTATGTGACTCCAAGTAACTCGTCTTTCATTTATCACACTGGACAGAACATCATCCACCTCCTGATGTCTACTTTCACTCCTCTGTTTTTCTTCAGAATCCTGTGTTTGTTCATCAGTAAATTCTTTGTCTCTGTTTTGCATTTGTTTACTCGTAGAACTTGCACGTGCTGCTTGGCTGTGGGAATTTTGCACTTTACTCCCTACTTGTGGATCTTCTCTGCTCTCTAAATGGTTAGCTGTTAACTTCAGACCAGGAGCAATCTGAGAGGAATCATTGGTAAATTCTGCCTGAGCCTCTGGTTGTTCCTTTCTGTCCTCGGTGGACTGTGTGCTTGGAAAAGGAAGTGTTTCTGACTCCTCTAATTCAACTTGATCACTGGGCATCTTTGGTTTGCTTTGGTTTTGGGCTTTCCTTAAGGTCTCCAAGGCTTCCTATAGAACAACAGTGATGACTAAGGTTATAATGACTAAGCCATAATAAAGCAAAGCACTGAAACTGAATAGCAAAATCAGATTGCTTGACAAAATACATCTAAGTATAATCATTCTACATTTAAAATCTTCAGTTGTACACCAGTCCAGGACTCATCTTACCTTCTGTGTTTGTCCTGTAGGGGTGGCCAATATGAAGAAATGTATTGTTATTGTGAAAATTACCTCACTTAGTGGTGGGCAATATACCAGTTCATTCGATATATCAGTTAAAATCTTCTTTCAGTATTAGTTGTGTCAGTACTGTCTCACCAGTATGCAAACAAAAGCAGATAATGCATCAGACATCAGATTTTAATGAGTTAATGAGTTAACAGGGGAATGTAAGCGGAAGAAAAAGCTTGTTGGCGTTAACTGTTAGCCATAAGCCTAGCATGGAGACTAGCCGTCTATCTGTGTAGACCGCCTATGGCCCTCCTTGCTCATACAGCAGCTTCAGGTGATGCCTGTGAGACGTTTCGCTGAGGAGTTAAGACTCATGAAATCAAACTGGGTTTAAAGTGTTTTTTTGTTTGTTTGTTTGTTTGTTTGTTGTTTATTTGTTGCTATTTGTGTTAATATATGTTATTTGTTGGCTTATCTGGTTAGAAGGGTATACAAATCTACACTTATTCAGGCAGTTTAAGAGCATGTGGTAAGCTGCCCAGTTGTTGGGGTCTTGTGGAATTTGAATTTGTGTTGAGTGACCTACCTGGGCTTGATGTATAGCAGAGACCCATGCTGTGCAGCTCTCTGTGCTGGGGGCAGAGACACTGTACACGCTAATGGCACAGCCAAGGTCACTGACCTCCACCAACACAAAAGAGTCTGGGAGAAAGAATGAGGGAGAAAACATAAAATGAATATTATAAATTCATATTCACATATAGATCAGTAGAATGAAATGAACATCAAAGCTGTAATTGCCATGGATGTTATTTTGTTGTTTGTAAATAATGTCATCGATGGAAAATATAATGTAATGTGCTTAAGGATGTGCTAATTGTGCAAATGCAGAATCACTTTTTCGCATCATGCATCTAACCATAGGGCCTAATTCATAGGAAAGGACAGATCAGAGTTGTGGAAGCTAGTTAACCACAAACACCTACACACAGTGGTTTTTCTGTTTTTCCTAAGTTCCCTTCATGCATAAGTGCTTTCTCTTTTAGACACGTTTAACATGCAAGTGTGAGACAAGCCAGTATTTTGCTAGCCTGCCTAATTGGCCTCAGCCTGTTAATTAACCTCACTTGTGAAGCAGGTTCATACTTTTATTTGTCCAAGTATGATTTTGGACACTGCTTGAGAAAAAAGTGTGATGTTTACTTTAACATGTTAAAATGAAAGACTCATTAATTTGTCACTGTAAGAAAAAATGTCAAATGTGACTAATCATTTTTATAAAGACACTGATAATGATATTATCACTTCAATTACAAATTGCTGTGGGCTGAATCATGTGTCATTCCATGCAAGACCACACTGAATCATGATATGACACTGAAATTTAGATTGGATTTACTTTCCATTCAAATGAACCATAACAAGCATTTTTAGTCAGTTAAAGACATACAGTATAGCATAAAATTTTCTTCTGACACAAAACATGCTTGTCTGAATGCTGGAATTCACCTTGAAGTTTAAGCAATTCTCACTCACATGCAAATCAGAAATCCAAACTTTTATTAACACAAAGTCAGATAGATATTATAATTTACTATAATTTGCAATAGTGCTACAAAATACCGCCAAAAACTATGAACACGGTGAATTTATTCAACATATTACATACTGCACTGCACTAAATCCAGTTAGTCAGGAGTAATCTTTGTAATGAAACATGCAGTTGTGCTATGTCCTTTGAGTACTGACAATATGCTCAGAAAAGCTTACTGTGAAATAAATTATCACAATATGATAAAATATTGTCATACTGCTTACTCCTACTGAGAATTATTTTCTATAAATGAAGTTACACAGTAATACACAGTAATGCCCTGAGCAGATCATCTGTTTCACCCTTTGCAACAGATACCAGAGGGGAACTGCATCCAGAATAACAATAAATTAAAGCCTGCATAAAATGAATCAATTGCGTTAAAAAAGTTAAAAAGGTTATTTGATTTTTCCTTTAAAAAATTTTTCTTTTCATGTGAAAAAAAAATCATTGAAACTTTATGCCTAATTGCCCAACCTGAGCATGTTCCTGCGGCCAATTCTAAAGAAGTGAAACTGTTTGATGCATATGTATTGGCACATCTGTGGAGCACGCCCTGGGTGGGTCATTGCATAATGCAAATGCCTATTTAGGACCAGATTATCAAGTCTTGTCTATCACTGCTGTCTGAGCACATTACCTTTGTATGCATTGACCAAATCACTGCAGTTAGGTGTCTATAAACGTTAAACCTTAGAACATGCATTATTTACACCTTCCTTTTACCAAGTCTAACACACCTCTAATATTCAGATTTAGGACTTTGGCCACTCAAACTAAACAGGTGAGTTTTGCCTCTTGGAGATGCATTTTATTCTAGAATTAATCCTCAACTGTATCTGGCAATTGAAAGCCTTTTTCTGGCTTAACCCTTAGACCCCACAGTAAACTCAGCATTTCACTGTAAATTCATTAGAGAAAACACATTTATTACAGCGACATTTGACACGAAATACCTTTTAGATCATGGTATGTTTACATTTTAGAAATGTTGTAATCAGAATATTCCAGTTTTTTTTATTTTTAGCCAATGTCTTTGCACTGTCTCTGCCTTTAGCATAATTATTCCCTCAACAAAGACATCAACAATGTTTAAGTGTTCTGTTTATCAGATAACGTGACAAAGCAGTCTGACTTTCCGCTCACCCACACAGCCACAACGGTGGGGAAGTTAAATGCATGTCATTTAAAAAATTGTGTCCAAAGAAAAATCTGGTGGGCAGACATAAATCTTGAGTTGGCAATTTCTGTCAAATTACAGGGACTGTTAACAGAAAAAGGTTATATGAATCAGCTGTTTAGCCAGCCTGGTGTCTCTACTGTTTTCCACTTTCCAGTTGGCCTCAGTAATGGAGAGTCTAATCTTAAAAAGGCAATTCATCAACTCTGACTCATCTGAGACTCTGGCTCGATTCTTGATCAATGACAGCTAAAGTGGTAGGAGCCGATTCTGCAACTCTGTCAATCACACAATATTTTAAACCTAACGTCCTGTCACCCAAAGGATCAAAGCCAAAGGGTGCTTCAATCAGTCACACATCCCCAGTAACCCGAGTAACCTCTTAATATCTGAGACTAAAGTCCTCTATTCAATTCAGTGCAAAGAAATAGGGATGCTTTGTGAAATTGTTGCAGAAGAGAGTCCTTACACTAACATCGCAGCCTTTAGATATGTGGGTGTGATGTTATTTATAATATTGTAGTAGCTACTGGCTGCCGCTGGCACAAAAGACTCTGGTGGTGTGGCTACAAGCAAAAGCTTGTGGTAGCACATCCCCTCCAACAAAGGGACTATTTGTGTCATTCATTATTGGAGATTGTTAGTGATAGTTATTGTATACTTGTGTTGTTCTGTGTCAGGGGCTATGGGTTTTGTGTTGGGTGTTGGGTGGTTGTTCACCATAAGGGTGCAGCATGTGGCTAAGGTGAACTCCCCCATAGTTTTCATTATGTGCCTTCCTTGCAGTTTGTTCAATAAAGATAAAATAAAAAATTATGGCCACTTCTGTGTTCTTTCTATTGCCCACACTACAGTATGTATATGTATTGTTAAAAACAAAAAGCAGAACTTTGTTAGCTGTTATAGTCAGTTTATTTCAACTCCCTCTTTTTTGTTTGTTTGAATTCTCATTCTTATCATGTATTTTCAAAATGTATGCTTACAATGCATGCAACAATTTCAATGCCTATTTCCGCTTCAGTCTGGGGTTATTTCACAAAGCAGGATTTCTCATTTTTGCCATGAAACTTGCCTGTCCAATAATAAAAGAGCTAAGGGACATTCCTATAGGACAGTCCTCATCTTGGGCTTAAGTTTTCTGGCTAAGTGAGAAATTTTGCTTTGTAAAATACCACCCAAATCTCACTTGTGTGTTTTGATTTGAATCCCTTGACTTTGTTTACATATTAAAGATACCTCTACACTTATGAGGAATCCATGAAAGTGGTCCACAATTCTGTAGGGATCTAAACAGTTAAATAAACCGGTGAAAAGCTTTTTAGCAGAGTAACCACAGTGCTTTTAAAACTCACAGCCGTCCTTGAGCTCAGCACAGCGTATTCTCTCCAGGGACAGTGGTGGACGCACTACCTTATGCTTCTCTGATTTCTTCTGGGTTTTGGTCAGCAGTAGAACATCAGTGAAAAGCAGGACCACCACCTCTAGCTAATAAAAAAGAAATAAAGAATAAAAGAAATAAAAATGAGCAGCAAAATGTCCTCTACGACTGTTGAGCTACTGTTTGGTTGATGTGCTACTCATATGTAAAAGGAACAATTGTTTCAAATTTTTTGACTACTTACCTTGCTGTCCTTTCTGCCCTTGACCTTCAGGGTCTCTTCAAGCAGAAGCTTGCGTATGACTTTGGGTCCTATACCACGAATAGGGCTCTTTAAATTAAAGTGACAGAACTCCTGTATGTACTGGGAAGCAGATGCACACAGTCAGTCAATGAAACCTTTCAAGCAGAAGAATGATGGTTGTTCAATGTTGTGTAATGTATTTACCTTATCTATTTCTTCATTAAACCCCTGCACCTCATATCCCTCTATTTTTTGGGAGTGGACAGAGAGAGCCAACTCATCATCCTTAAATTGCAGGTGGTCATTGATGCTGTCCAGAAACTCACCAACACCGGCCAGCTAAATGAGAGAGAGAGAAGACACACAAACGATGCAGTAGCTGTAGCTTATCATGAGGGGCAGGTTTTGCAGTTTTCTGAAAGGTTTCCTACCATGCAACGGAGTGCATGCTGTGTGTGGGGGTCCTGTGTGGTCTTCAGAATTGCCTTCAGAAGCAGGGGATACTTTGTAATCCTCTGGTGGGGCTTTGCTTGCATGTCACCCAGTCGCATTCGCATGCACTGTGGATGAGTCTCCACCCACTGAACCCAGAATGGAAATATAAAAACCCATGCACTTATTTCACCATGTTGAAACACAAGGTTTGTAAAACAGTTGTCAGTTTTGTTGTATGTATATTTTGCAGTACTGCACAGTGAATGGTATTGTTACATTGATACAAAAAATAAAATGAACACTATTAAAAATATTGTTTAGTGCCATTTAGAATAAAACTAAATAGGTGACTAAATTCTGTCCATCAGTAACATACACATTAATATAACTGCTGATATGTAATTCTAAAAAGCATCTTATAAGAAGCTTATATGCTTTGATAAATACCTTCTGTGTCAGTGGAGGGAACATAACTCCTTAATTCAGAAAACCTGCATCATATGAGTGTGATGTACAGCATTGTGCAAAAGTTGTTTATTGAATTTTTGGTCATAATGGCCATTAATTATTTAATTAAAATAATTATTTTTTGTTTAGAGCTAAAAAAAAAAGTAGGAAACTTATGTTTAACAAAAAATTACACAAAATCCCTAAAACTAAGTATAATATCAAATCTGTTAGTGTTATTTGTGCATTCTTTACTTTTGGATACCCTACTCCATCACTTTAACTCTTCCATCGTTCCAATCTTAAAACCGAACAGTTTTAGCTATGTCCTCCCAACAACACT
Organism: Pygocentrus nattereri; assembly: GCF_015220715.1. Taxonomy (NCBI): domain Eukaryota; kingdom Metazoa; phylum Chordata; class Actinopteri; order Characiformes; family Serrasalmidae; genus Pygocentrus; species Pygocentrus nattereri. The sequence continues at coordinate 18,194,902 of NC_051213.1, forward strand.
GCTCCCAAAGGAGTCACTAACATTATGTACTCCTTCAAAGGGACACTAAAAATAACCCAGATGACTACCCAAACACACCTTAGCTGCCCTGCAAGTGTCTTTCTTATGTTCATCTAAAATTAATTAAGGAGATACTTCTAAGAATACATATAAGATAATCCACTTGCACAAGGAAGGGGAAGGTCGCAGGAAAACAAATAATAAAAAAATTAATATTTTCCAAAGCTGAAGTTCAAAGGGGGAAAGTGGTGCTCCTAACAACCATGCAAGACCTGGAGACCACCAAATCTGTCCCCATCAAATAAACAGCACTTTAAGCTTTCGTCTTTGAGAAGCAGGAGGAAAAACAAGCTCCACATCTGCTTCAATTGTGAAAAAATTTTGCTTGAAGACATTGTGAATGCTGATAAGTACAAACAAATTTGAATGCAATGCATCCCTGTCAGAAACATTTAACTGGCAAGAAAGTCATACAACAGTAATATAATTAAGCACACTGCTGAGAACTGCTGAGAAACAAAGAAGATGCTGGTATTTTCAAAACCATGGACAGGCCACTCCAGAGTAAAAGGCAAAAACGTGGGCCTTTAGTCTTTGAAACCTTGTGTAATTTTGTGTTCAACATATATTTTCTGTGTAATTTAGTCTACTGTTACCTTTTTGTCATAACATTCAAGAAAAATGACTTGAATATTATTTTTTCATAACTGGATTCGATTTCTTCCACTCTGCTTGAGAACTGTAACACTGCAATCTGTTATACATTACTGAAGTGACTTAATATGGAATATAGACTTGTAACACACAGGTCTGATTTTGATTGCTGTACCATCAGATAAGCATGGAAGTGTGAGTTTGTTTCCAGTTGTCTGCGTGTGAATTCCACATTTCTCTCCTCTTCCAAGCAGTATTCCACATAGTCAGGGAACCGCTCTGCAAACTATGAGAGAACAAACCAGGATCAGAGAGTGAAGAAGTCCAGGAGATGGGTATCAGTGCAAGCGCATGACTGATGCAATGTGGTGATTCGCACTTGTCGAATACCTGCAGACATCCTGGTTCGAGTTGCAAAGGGTCAAACGGCTGTCCAGTTAGTCGGACGTTCTTTAACATGGGGTACATCACTTCTTGCCAGAAGAGCTTATGGGCATTGAGGATGTTGGGAAGGTTAGAGAAGAGCTGAGTTGGTGTAACCTGGACAGAGGTAAAGAAAAGAAGAGATAAACAAAGAACAAAAAAGAGAGATGAGTGAAGACCAGCTTCTAAACTGGGCTGCTCCCACCCACCTTCATACTCTCAAGCCATGCTCAGAATAACAGTTTTCCACCTCTTCAGCAGAAACATTCATTGTCTGTTTCCACTGGTACGTGCTCAGGCAGGTACTGAATATTCTATTGAGAATGAGTGGAAAGAAACATGCTAAGAGCGGAAAGACATTCTGAGCAATGAACTTCATACTGCCACACCACCGCTGAAACACTCTGCCTTAAACCAGCGAAGATGGGCTGATCTTCATCTTGACCACAATATGATAAACATTGCTTTGCGGGCCAGAGGTACAGAGCACAGAACTGAGTATGATTGATGCTTTACCAGCAAAAATGTCAAAAGCATTTAGACAGGCTGACTGAAAAATAATGTACAGACCTCAAGGAGGAACCCATATTGATGAACATATTTCAGCGCAGCCAGAACAAGCTGTAAAAAATAAAAGAGGTTTGTCATTCAAGTTTATGTTATTAAACTTCCCCAAAGTCCTAGCCTAGAGGGCCACAAATATGTTTTCAAATTTGTTGTTTTCCCAGCTCTGTTATACTTGATTCAACTCACTGAATCCCCATTAAGGGGTCCTGGAGTAGAAAAGCTGCTGCAGGCCTCCAAGATTTTAGTTTAAGAATTCTAATGTACAGCAATTTAAAATAGACTCTTAAAGGGGAATTCCATCAATTTTTCAAAATGTGTATAATTAAATCAGTACGATGTAAACAAAGTCATTCAGAGTGGTTTGATGTGAAATGCTCCATCCATTTACAGTGGTGATTATAGGAACCAGATGTCTAAAGCATTTAATGCATTTAATGCTCACAGAAAGTTAATACATGAAATGTTTATGAATATGTTTCCTTATGTTTGAGATTTTTTAACAGTAGTTTTAAGTTAAGGTTTTGGCTTAAAACATAGTTTTAAAATTTGTAAATGCAAGGCATTGTCAAAATAGTACCCAAAACACCTATTTTTTAAGTTCACTACAATTTTCCTATTATCAACATTTCATATAAAAACATATGCAAAAATCTGTAGGTGTATTGTAAATATTGTGACCACCATTGTAGGCAAATTGGTAAGTTTCTGCACAATGCAGGATTTTACATCAAAAAACTCTGAATGACCTTGTTTACAGTTCTATGATTAAACTGTGAAGAAAATTAGAAAATTCGGTGGATTTCCACTTTAAGAGCTATATGAAAAGTCTACAGCTGTGAAGCTGTGGAAATATCAGAGGGAACTGATAACTGATAACTACACAAAGAAGCACAGTTTAGCAGTGTAACAGCTTACATCATTGACGATGGTGAGCTTGTTGATATAAATGAACTCAGTGTGGATGAGTTCCCATAGTGCCTCCTGCTGGTGCCTCTGGGTTTTTGACATTGACTGGGCAGAGACAGAAACACTTAATTAATTATTAATTACTTAACTGTGCAATTGTTAGAATTTACTAATTTAATGATGTAAATTTTAGATTCATCAAGCAGATGCTCTTAGTCAGGGGTATTTACCAAGGATTACCAAAGATTTATAACCTTAACAACACTATAGACTCTTCTGGTTAAGTAAGTAAATAAATAAATAGGTCAATTTACACATCACGCCCTGAGACTGCCTGTCTGTTTTTGTGCTATATTCAAAGTTTTCTGTCTTTCACTAATCTAATCTGTCTGTTCCCTCGCTTGACTAAATATCTTCAGATCTCCTCCAGTCTTTCACTTTCACTTTTTTCTTCCTCATTTTTCCATCCATACCAATGACATGAGAAGAAAGTGCTTGATCTTTCTTCCTACTTCTCTCTCTCTCTCTCTCTCTCTCTCTCTGTATATGTGTGTATATATATATATATATATATATATATATATATATATATGTATGTGTGTGTGTATATATATATATGTATACCTGTACACACACACACACACACACACACACACACACACACATATACATATATATATATATACACACACACATAAATATATATAAATACATATATATACACACACACACACACACACACACATACATCTACTGATCCAAGTCTGTGTGAGTGAACATACTCCAGGACCGGTTTAGAAACACCGACTGGAATATGTTCACTCACACAGACTTGGATCAGTACGCCTCATCTGTACTGGTCCACATCTCCACCACTATAGATAGTGTCACCACCCAGAAACAGATCACCATGTACCCCAACCAAAAGCCTTGGATGAACCGGGATGTTCGTCTCCTGCTGAAGGCCCGCAACATCGCCTTCAGGTCGGGAGATGCACAGGCCTACAGTGCAGCCAGGGCTGAGCTGAAGAAGGGCATCAAAAAGGCCCAACACCACTACAAAGAAGAACACTTCTCCAACTCCGATCCCCGGCGTATGTGGCAAGGACTCCAGATTATGACAGATTACAAGACCATCAACCCCTCCCCCGCCTCCTCTGATGTTTCCTTCCTCAACGAGCTCAACAATTTCTATGCTCATTTTGAGAAAGGGAACCCAACAACTGCAACCAAGGCAGATGTGTCTGCAGACCACCAACCACTGATTCTTTCTCCCACCGATGTAGGAGTGGCGCTGGGCAGGATTAAAGCCCACAAGGCTGCGGGTCCTGATGGCATCCCTGGACGTGTTCTCAGAACATGTTCTGGTGAGCTGGCAGGAGTGCTGACGGACATATTCAACCTGTCCTTGGCCCGTGCTGTGGTACCAAGCTGCTTCAAAACCACCTCCATCGTCCCGATACCCAAAAATTCCAAACCATCACGACTGAATGACTACCGCCCGGTAGCCCTCACCCCCATCATCACAAAATGCTTTGAGCGGCTGGTCCTAGCACAGCTCAAATCCTGTCTCCCCCCCTCCCTGGATGCCCACCAATTTGCATACCGCCAGAACAGGAGCACAGAAGATGCAGTCTCCACAGCACTGCACTCTGTCCTCTCACACCTGGACAATAAAAATACCTCCATCAGGATGCTGTTCGTAGACTTCAGTTCAGCATTCAACACAGTCATCCCCTCAAAACTCATCACAAAACTCGCAGACTTGGGCATTAGTTCCCTCATGTGCAACTGGTTACTGGACTTCATGACCAACCGACCCCAACATGTCCGGTGGGACAACCACTGCTCATCCACCATCACCATAAACACCGGTGTACCACAAGGCTGTGTGATGAGTCCCTTCCTCTACTTCCTCTTCACCCATGACTGCAAGCCTGTCGATGGTTCCAATACCATCATTAAGTTTGCAGATGACATCACGGTGCTTGGCCTCATCAAAAACAACGATGAGACAGCCTATAGGGAGGAGGTGGATCGTCTGGCTGAGTGGTGCGACACAAACAACCTTCTGCTCAACGCTGAGAAAACTAAGGATCTCATTGTGGACTTCAGAAGGAATGCTGACCCACATCCACCCATCCACATCAAGGGGACGGCAGTGGAGCGTGTCAACAGCTTCAAGTTCCTTGGTGTCCACATCTCCAAGGATCTCACCTGGACGACCAGCTGCTCCAAGCTGGTAAAGAAGGCTCACCAGCGCCTCTTCTTTCTGAGGAGGCTGAGGATGAACCACCTGTCCTCAGACATCCTGGTGAACTTCTATCGCTGCACCTTTGAGAGCATCCTGACCAACTGCATCACAGTATGGTACGGGTGCTGCTCTGCCTCAGACCGGAAGGCTCTGCAAAGGGTGGTGAAAGCTGCCCAGCGCATCATCGGTGCACCACTTCCTGCCATAGAGGACATCTACAGGAAGCGGTGTCTGAAGAGGGCTGGGAAAATCATCAAAGATCCCAGTCACCCAGCACACAGACTCTTCACCCCCCTGCCCTCTGGGAGGCGCTACAGGAGCCTCCGGACTAAGACCACCAGGTACCGGAACAGCTTCTTTCCAACAGCTGTCACACTCCTGAACTCTGCCTCCTGACATCTAAACAAATAACAACGGACTGTACCCTAACACACACCAATAACACACAGACTTAAACACCACTCAACACCACTTACCAGCACTTACATCTGCTGTATATACTGCCCATTATTGTATATACTGTGTAAATACTCTACCTGTTCATAAGTACATACTTATCCACCTTCATATTTATAACCTGTTCATAGTACTTTATACCCCTTCATATTTATAACCTGTTCATAGTACTTTATACCCCCTCATATTTATAACCTGTTCATAGTACTTTATACCCCTTCATATTTATAACCTGTTCATAGTACTTTATACCCCTTCATATTTATAACCTGTTCATAGTACTTTATACCCCTTCATATTTATAACCTGTTCATAGTACTTTATACCCCCTCATATTTATAACCTGTTCATAGTACTTTATACCCCTTCATATTTATAACCTGTTCATAGTACTTTATACCCCTTCATATTTATAACCTGTTCATAGTACTTTATACCCCTTCATATTTATAACCTGTTCATAGTACTTTATACCCCCTCATATTTATAACCTGTTCATAGTACTTTATACCCCTTCATATTTATAACCTGTATAACCCCCTTCATGTTCATACCCCCTCATATTTTTTTAACCTGTATATACTATACTTACTGTACATTGTAAGATATATATTTATATTGCTGCTAAGCACTTCTGGATGGATGCAAACTGCATTTCGTTGCTTTGTACCTGTGACATACGCAATGACAATAAAGTTGAATTCTATTCTATTCTATTCTATTCTATCTGCCTGATGCTATCTGTCTATACCTCATGGGAGTGTACTATGTCTGTCCAGCTCTTCTCCAGGATGTCAGCTTTGTCTCCTTCTCCCCACTTCCAGCTGAGCTCAGCAGGCACAGGGAATGACTTCAGAGTTTGTTTTAGTGCCTCCACCTGTTCCAGAGCACCAGCAACCCCTCTCTCCTGACAGAGAGGGACAGAAAAAGCATTAATCTAGATGCGGCACTCTTTTGGAATTCAGATAATTGCAAGCATTAATGTTTAACTTGAATCAGTGTTAGCTTAGGATGTGATTAATGTTTATGAGCGATGATTGAAGCTGCTGTACCAAGAAATCAGTATAATTTTCCCAGGAAATACACTGCCTGGTCACTTGCTGCACATTGTAGTTCAACAATTACAGACTGTATTTAAAATACTCCTCTACATATTTTTTGCCCAATTTCAGGACCACCACAGAGCAGGTATTATTTGGGTGGTGGATTATTGCCAACACTGCACTCACACTGATATGGTATTGACTGACCACACAACAGTTATAAACACCTCAGTGTCACTGCTGAACTGAGAATAGTCCACCAACCAAAAATATCCAGCTAACAGCATTCTGAGGCCAGGAACTGACCACTGAGGATGACTAACACAAACTGCACAGCATCAAATGAGCTATCGTGTCTGACTTTTCATCTACAAGATGGACCTAGAAGGTGGTCAAACTGTGTCTCATTTCACCCCTTGATCCTACCACTTAGCCTTTACCTTTCTTCAGATTCACAATCCAAACAGACAAATGTGAGTATTTTCTTATTTTCTCTGTTAAAAATTACAATAATCACTGTAGTATATTAGTTTAATGTTGTTTCAGTATATTATGGTCCTTTTCTTCATAACAATCAATAGTAGTATGCTAATGTCTCAGTAGCTAGTGTTACATCCTGGAACCTCAGGCATCAAAACTGTTGAATCTTTTAAGAAGGAATGGGAAAATTTGAACAAGATGCTGATAGGGGATACAACTTCATATCACTGGTGAATTAGGAGTGGACAATAATAAATCATTGTCTGACTCCCCCTTTAAAGGCATGTGGTTCCTAAATTTGACTGCTAGACCAGCAGTGAGGTTGCTGAACTTTACTGCTCCTCTACTGCAGACTGGCAGAGTCGCCAGCAGAGCACCGCTTGTATCTTTTTAATGATGTAATGATTTTTATTTGAGTCTTTAAGTAATGTTATTTTGCCTTGCTTTTGTCTTTTACCTAATTATACTATAATTAAAAAGAAAGCACATCTGAAAAAAACAGAAAAGATGCCACTACGTTAGCCAGAGAGATAACAAAGGAATATCAAATACCTCCTGAGCGGAAGTCTTTTCAGAGCCCTGACTGAACAGCTGCATAAGTGCTGCTCTAGATTTGATGTTGCTGGATGTTCCCTTACTCACTGTAGAAAAGTCTGCAGGCAGCTTCTGCTTCTTTTTCTGAGGATGTCAGAATTAGATATACTGCATAAACTGTGTGTCATACAATGCTAAATGACTAATATAAGTGTTTAGCAAGAAAAGAAAAATACCAATAAAAAAATACCAATTATTATGACCACCTGCCCCAACATCATAATTTGCAGTGTTGTAGAACAGAACAGTACCTGATAACCTAATGTGTTGTATCTATGTTTTTCTGCTGCCCTCTGGTGGCTGATTGCTGTCTCTGCATGCTGTGCAAAAAAAACATCCACAGCATCACTCTCTTCTTTGTCTGCCTCGTTCTGTTTCTCCATCTCTCCATCCATCTCCTTAGCATTCAGATCTACTTTATGTGGGGAGCTTGGCATCACTTCTTCTGTTTTTCACAATTAATTTCTTCGAGAAATGGCTGTTGGGTCAAGACACAACAGATCAGGTTAGATCAGGTTGAAATTTGCTAAAAAAAAAACAAGGGGAGAGAGAGAGAGAGAGAGAGAGAGAGCAATGGAAGTTGTCTGTGTTTTGGGGTATTTCCAGCATTGTCACACTGAGAGAGAGACAGATGATAGCTCTGAATCTGGAAAAGGAAGTGCACAGCTGTCATAAATTTCAGTGCTGGCCTACTGGCATTAAAGCTATCAGCATTTTGGGAAGAAAAGCTTAGCTACAGCTTAGTTTCAGAGGAACTTGTGAGCAAGGCTGACATTTGACACAATAGGGATAAAGCCAACAACTCCAGTAAGTATAGCACACTCCTTGCACATTGCCCATGGGTAATAAACACCAATGTTTTCACATAGATTAGAGCAACAGAGCAAAAGAGAATGAATTACACACATATAGTTACACAATTTCTCAAATGATAGAGCCTATGGCCCTTTCATATAGCTAGTTTGAACCACCAGAAAGTGACCCTAACCAAACTCCCTCACCTAATGAGGGAAGAAACATTTTAAGCACCATATAGAGAACAGTTTAATTCTATTTTTCTTAAAACTAAGATTTAAGACTAAGAAAACTAATATACATTTTGAAGTAGTATTTAGTAACAAAATAAGGTGTTTTTTTTTTTTTAAAACTATTTGAAACCTAGCTTCTTTATTTATATATCATTTTGTCTTTTTGGTTCTTGGCCCACCTGAAACATTCAAACATTGCACTTTTCAACCCCCCATCCCACCCCAGGACAAAACGTTTGGGTACCCTTGGCCTGTAGCCCCCAAAACCTAACATACATTACATTTGTGGTCAACCCTGTATCTCAAGAAGTTCATCGTAAAAATCACAATTACAAAATGATTCATATTTAACTACACATGAGCATATTGGTACTGAAGAATAAATGTATGATTCACCAACCACACAGTCTCACACACATGCGTAGACAGAAGAGTCGTCACAACCCTCCCACGGTTGACATCACTCCCTGTCAAAACACCAGCTGCGCTGAAGATCGCAGTGTCAATACATCTACTTTTTTCCAGACAAAACATGGAAATTCTGTCTCTATACATCTGTCATATAGGCACACACACGCACTTCAGTTTCAGAACATTAGAACAGCCACTGTTTTCAGCACTCCACTGTAAGTCACTATCTTCTGTCACTGCACTACACTGACAGACATCTCCGTCTGGGACCTCTCAAGCTGCCGAGCGTACACTAAATTACCTGCTTTTAGCTGCATCCATCTTCATCAGGTGGCCATCTGTAGTATCTATCAGCCCTCTGTTTTCCCCAGAATGGCTTCCCGACAGTTTAAGGCAATCTGCCTGTGCCTCTTTCTGTCTTTGTTCCTCTTAGGCTTGTCCCCAGCCCTCCCTGTAGCAACTGGTCTAGCAAGAGAAACTGGATTCTTTACTGTAGTTGTACGAACTACAGTTAAGGTGTGTACTTGAGAGAGTTTTCGCCTCATTGGGCTGTGTTGATTGACAGGTACCCAGCCATTTTGTGAAGGAAATGTCTAGCCATAATCATTATAACAGATGTGAGATTACTGAAGGGGATGGCCACATGATCGTGCATCCTCATGCACCCTCACTCAAACACCAGGAAATCTGAAATAGGTGTGCAGCTAAAGAAGTAATCTGAAGATCTTGTGATGTTCATCAAGTACTGACAATTCTTACTATATCTGGTGAAGGCTTACTATCAGACACAAGCTGGGCCAGAGTAAACTGACCGAACAGAAAGACATGCATCACTATTAAGTTTAACTAGATGATACAGTGCCCTCAATGACAACAATCTAAACTAAGTAGATGTGTGAAAGTGAAAGAAAGATATGCATACATGTACATAGTAATGTGCAAAATTCTTAGGCATCCATGAAAATAGTTTAAAATGATTCTAATTCTACCTGCAGCACACTTCATGCCAGTCATGGTGACTGACACAGGACAGCAGTGTAAGAGTAATCGAGATGTGTGAAGGTGTGGAGGGAGGAGATCAGGCAGACGAGACCGACAAAACATGCACAGAAGTGTGAGAAGAATCATAAGAGAATTAATGCACCTAATGAGGAATGCAGGACGACAACATGCCACTCAAAACATTTACACATATATTCACTGGACACACGCACACACACGCATATTAATTCAACAATAAAGAACATCAGAGGCAGGTTGTCAAGAAAATGAAGAGGAAACAGCAGCAAGGCATGTAGGGTAGGAATAAGGTCCTGAAGTCTTCCTCTTATGAAGCACATGCAGCTACACCTGTATTTAAGCGAAAAGGCAAAAAGCTAAATCTCTTGACCAGTACATAAAGTACTGCTTACAGAGAGTAGCTGTTCTTGTGTTTGAGAGGTATTACATATGTATCAGAAAATTCCCCTATGACTCACATCAAATCTGAACTATGTCATATTCCGTGTCTTGATAGACTGAACTACAGATTAACAGATTAACAACCGCAGATTAGTTATCTCCTCCAAGCTACTTGAGACACTGTTAGGAAGATCTCAAATTCCTCAGGTCCTTGCATGACATTTGCTGTACTTTTTATTTTAGATACGAGAGATACGTAAAAGAATTAGATGTTGTAAATGACTAAATTGGTGCAAAATGTGGTTCATAGCAACCTTTTAAACCACCAAAATGGTCACCATCAGATAAAGCTTAAAGCTTTCATCTTCAAGATAGAGGAGAAAATCCAGCTTCACTTTTGCTTCAGATGTGAAAAAATTCACAGGTGTTTCTGTCCATTCTTTTATTGTGAGAACGCAACTCAACACTATGAGTCTGTAAGGATGTGTAGCTGTCAAGAAGCTCTTAAAGTCTAAGACTGAAAATGTAGGGAAAATGTTCCTGCAGGTTTTTCTATTGAATATATTTCTATAAGTTGCTGAGGTTTCTTTGTAAAATTCTGATAAATAGATGTTTTCTGATATCTTGAACTTAAAGGCCAGGTCAACTAAGGGTGCTGACTTTTGTACAGTATGGTAGTCTACTACTTTACTGAATAAGTGAATATTCATTAAACTGCATTTAAGAAAACATTCATTAAATGTCATTTAGTCACCAGGTTTAATCTGTATCCAGGAAACCTTTTATCCTAGTAACAAACTGCATACTTAATGCATACTTAATATGCCATCATGCCCTCCAGAATTATTGCCAGCCTTGCCAAATATAAGGAAAAAAGGCTGCACCAAAAATAGGAGAAAACTCGAATCTTTCAGTAAAGTATAATTACTCAGGGAAAAAGTAACTCCTTATGAAAAAAAAAAAAAAATTTACTACTAATAAAATAATAATGAAAAAATAATCTGTATTTAACAACACTGAATCCTCTCCCATGTTATGTTAAAGAAGGTGAGGTGTTAGAACACATAAAGGGAGACAAAATCTCTACAGCTGCTTCTGACTCCTTGATCCTCATTTATGGACTCCCCTTCTCAGTTCTGCTAATATGTTATTGATGGGGTTTAGATCAGGGGTTTGAGATGGACACTACAAGCTTGATCTTGCAGTCGGTCAGTAAATTCATTTTTGTATGCATTTGGAGGTTTTCCATGCATTATTGACCTGCTGGAGGAACTAACCATAAGCATAAACCTGATTCCTGGATGACACAGCCACTAAATACAAGGATATTTTGATATAAAATGTATTTAGTCATGCATCCAAACAAGATTCCCAAGACATCTGGATGAACAACACCCAACATCATTACTAATCCACCATCGTACTTCACAGTGAGGATAAAGCTTTTCTGAAAGACCTTGCCTTGTTTTGTGTTCAAGTCCTGTCTGACCATAGCACCTGGTTCCACTGAAAGTTCCAGTCTTCAGCTGCCTACATGTCAGGCTGGACAACAGTCTAAGAAAACCGGAAACCATTCTGAATAGTTTGTTGGCTACAAGGTGGTGTCCAGTTTTGGACACACTGTGCTCCTCCTCAGTCCATCCTTATCACTGTGCACTGGGGTATAATACTTGCTTCTTCATCAAGTTCATTACAGCTCTAATCAAATGAAACTTAATTATTGTCCTAATAGTGGATGGGTTGTTTGTAGTAGGATTTGGTTGATTTATGAAGATGTGCATTCTGTGTATTCTCTGTGTATTCTCTGATCTTTCCTCTGTTAATTGATGACTAAGGGTGTTTGGCCTGCATGCCACTTGAGAGAGGCCATATGACCACTTTGTGAAATGTGCACGAATATACGTCAATCACATTTTATTCACAAGAATTTCTAAGAGGTGCCAATAATTTTATATAGCTTTATTTATCTTTGGATATTTTGCCTTACTGGACAGTTTTTACCATGTTTTCAGTGCAATATCAAACTGATAAAGAACAAAAACTCTTCATAGGCTTTGCTCATATTTACAGAGAATAATTCTGGAGAGTACTGGGAATAGTTTGATCAAAAATCAAAAATTTTCATTTGGACTACCACACATGTGACCGATAAATGAGGAATCTGAGTTCACAGACAGCTCCAAGCCTGCACTGGCTCCAACAGGCCTGTTTTATAATAAAAATCAACATGGATCTTGTTTAAAAATCACTTTCTGGTGTTAGTGTTCAGTACAACATGTGCTATAGTGATTTTAGTTAAGGAAATTGAAAAGGTTTTACAAATGTTACTAGTTTACACTTCAACTACAATATTAGCACTGAAGCATTTTGGACAGGATGTTTGAGGAAACAGATGATTCTCCAAGGTTTATGCTGACCGAGTTGTATTTGCTTTCACTTCTTGCTATAATGAGGGTGAATTTAAACATGTCTTGGTTACCACACTCTGAGTATGTGCCAAAGCAAGTACATTTGATTTTTGGTCAAACTATTGCTGTTTTTCTATAAAGGTAATATTTACATATACAAACAGAACCCATACACCTCATCAGCCATAGCTTTGAAATTATGACATTATACAAAACTTTACATAGGGTTAGAAAACTGATACATGACTTGTTGAAGCAGAAATTCATAAAAAAACTCATAAACACACACATTACAAAAATCAAAAATCATACAAACTTCAAAATCTCAATTAAACACAGATACAACTTTGTCCTTTCGGTAAAATTAGTTAAACAATCAATATTATACGGTTTACTCTTTACACTGGAAAATCTGAGCATTTAAAGTTCTGAGGAATTAATTTGATGAAATTAAAAAGTCAATATATTAATGCTAAGCAAACTGCCAAAATAGAGGAAAACAATAAAATCGATAGTTCCATTACTAAGACTCATTACTTTATGCTCAGAGCTACTCTAAAATACTAGATATACACATATGACTGCCTACATTAACTGAACTGTTTTATTTAGCCAAGTAATTAAAAAAAACATTGTGCTTTTTTTGACTGATATGTTACTTGGCAGCCAAAGCCTACAGTTAATGAACTAAATTGCTTGATGGAAGAATCTCTCATTGCGTTCAATTTTAATAAATTATTTATTGCACATTAGTGTACTTTAATATATTCTATTTAGTCACTGTTCGATAGCTTCACATTGTTCCTAAAAACACTCCTTTACCATGGTAAAAGTACAGTAGGCCTAAATGCTCACTAAAGGCTCTAAAGGCTCACTGCTTCAACGCAAACTATATAAAAACAGGTATCCAAAAAGAGGCAATGTCCCATTACCTGGATTTTCTGACCATCAAAACAGAAATGTTTTTAAAAAAAAAAGAGGATAAAAAATGATACTTAACATGGTGGTACAGAAGGTAATTCTATCACCACACCTATTTTAAAACATTTGCACTTATATCATTTTTATCTCTCATTTGTAAAGCGTTTCCATTATTTTGGCAGGTACATGTAGGTTGTCAACTAAAGTCACCAAGTTGCAGAAGTACACAGAACATGGTTATTAAAAAATAAGGAACAACATGGCACAAAAAATGTTCATAAGAAAACACAATCCAAGATGGCCCTTAAAGTTAGTGTGGTTCCTTTATACAGTACAGTCCTGACCAGTCATTCATTCTAACCAGTACGGTCAATCTTTTTAAAAAACCCACAGGACAACACTAGAGCTCTTTACATAACTTCATCTCTTTGAAATATGTGTATAACAAAGCTGGTGGTCAAAGGATAATAATCCAAATAAAGGCACTTGTTGCATCAAAGGCTTTTCTGTAAGTTAAAGTTACAAACTACAGTGCTCTCATGTTACCTCAGAAACTCAACGCTACAAATATAATGCATTTTTTATAAAAGCTAATAGAGTCAATGCAGCTCTGCCACACTGTCTTGTGCATTGTTTAATAGTTTGCATAAATCATGGATAAGTCATCATAGTTTGAAATTATGGTGAATATCTCTACTAATGCCCTGTTTTTTCCCCCATCTTCGTGTCAAAGCAAGCACGTCTGATTAAGGATGAGTTTGTGCATGTGAGAATATAGTTCATCTGTGTGATATGCGTGTCTGAGTGTTTAGGCCTCAGTGCAGTACTTGTTCTCGATGCTCTCCGCGCAACCGTTCAAATTCATGTCCTTCAGTCTGTCTATAAACTCCTGCAGGAGTGGTCGTGGCAGAATGTTTCTCCCTCCTCCGGAAGCATTATCACTCCAAATCTTTAGCATCTGGTACTGAGCATCGGCAAAGGCGTAGTTGTCTCTCTCTGCCCTGTCTATGTCCTGCTCGGAGACGTTCAGACGACGCACCAGTTCTTTAAAACGTTTGATAGGGACCACTTCCAGTACAAAGTAGATAAATTCATGAGCTAGAGAGACAGCAAGAAAGTGAATGAGAGAGAGAGAGAGAGAGAGAGAGAGAGAGACAGAGAGACAGAGCAAGAGAGGCATGAGGCAAGTATCAGACAGTCAAGAACATTAGAAGTGTAATGCTTACTTCAATTTATTTCAGTATGAACAGACAACACAGAGACACATACTTCTGATCTCTCTGGGGACACAGTCTGGTAATGCCTGGTCTTGCTCATGTTCCACAGAGTGATTAGTCAGTAGGATGCTTTCCTCTTCTTTGATTTTTGTATGCACTTGCGTCTTTGGGCAGAATATAAATAAATAAGACTGTGTACATCAATAGCAATATATATTTATTTACCTTATGACTGTCACAAATATTTAATTAAACTCATTTGCTATATAAAAAGCTAGCCCACTGTGAATGCTTTGTAGATGTTTATCTTGCACATAACCTACATTTAATCAACTAATTAACTATTAATGTTCACTATTCCTGCCCCTAACCCTAATCTCATCCTTAAACCTAAACCTAATCCTGACCCAGATCCTAAACTTAAACCTGTTACTAATCATAACCATGACACTAATGTTGGGAATCAACTGACTTTCAAAAGATAGTTTGTTAAATTTAAAACTGCCATTAAAAATTGAATATCTATATGTAATCTCCTGGGCACTATTCAAATAAAGTAAGATTGTCTTTTTAAAGGCATCCTAGTTAATGTTCACCCTGTAAAGTATTTAAGAGTATTAGGAGCATCTGAAGGGCTACACGGGGATTGTTACTGTAGGAAAACGGAATTTTCCTCCCTTTGCCAGAAATAAAGTAACTTAAAGTAGCATGCAGGACTAAAAAGAGGTTAGAAAATGGTCATGCAAAAATGTACTATGATGTTTTGGTACAAGCGTCATAAATGGACGTCAGGGAAAACAAAAGAAAAACGTTGGAGATTTTTGTTGCATGGGCTTTTTAAAAAACTTTCTGAAAATTAATTATTAAAATATCTGGCAAATTACTTGATTACTAACGAAACAAATAGTGACACTCCTTTTCAACATACATTTCAATATAAACTGGAGTACTTTTTGCCACCATGTCGTCACATTACCTGTTCTATGGTGTCTTTCTCAGGATCAGGTGATTCAGACTGATTTCGCTTCTTCTTCCTCCACCGTCTGATTCCCTCATATGCAATTAAAAGAATCGCAAAAACCGCTGCTGTGGCCAACACGGGAAAGATGAATACTGGTAATACAGGATCTGAAAATGAAAATAATTCATCACTTGTCACATAATCACAAGACTTGTTAACTACATTGTAAACCTCAAAAGGAAGACCCAAGTTAGTAAATCCAGGAGAGATAAAACTCAAATAATCACTAGACAATCAAGCCATTAAGTGCTTGTGCACGAAAGTTCCACTGATTGTTCATCTTTGTGTGTCTGCACTCAAGAACTCTAGACAAGGAATCTACATATTTCTCAGGTATATAGCTTAATTTCATGTCAATAACTTTATAAATGTTAATAAAAAGAAGATTATAATTCTTCCCTGTCTACACATACTAACACATGCACAGTACTTGATAAAGGAGGGAGAGAGGGAGAGAAAAGAGGGAGGGAGAGAGAGAGAGAGAGAGAGAGAGAGAGAGAGAGAGAGAGAGAGAGAGTTGAGTGCTGAGCATCAGACCTGGTTTAGGACTAACAGTAGATGGAGAGGGGGTGGTGCACAGGTCTGGACACTGCTCACCGCAACTGAAAAAGTAAACCAAAAATGTTCTTTGGTGAACAACTTTAAATGTACTGACATGCTTAAAGGATTTGTGCTCATGCTCAGGCTCTCACTGTTTCACTGCTTGAATGAATACTTTTTGAGACTAGCTCAGCTCCTGGACATCAAACGTTTACAGCAGTTATGTTCAGATGGTCATGAAGACAGTGATAGGTTTCCATAATCATACTTGATCTGGAACTGTCACAATAACTCAATTAAACTCTCTATCACTGGGAGTTTGCAAGATGCAAATGCATAATTCTCCTATTGTTTCTTCTTACAGTAAAAAAACAAAGCCTGATAGACCTAATTATATGAAAATAGTTTCAACATAGTGTTTTAATATAGTCTTCTAAAAGGCTTCATTTTCCAATAAAATACTTTCATTGCTTATATCTAATTTATTCAATAACACTAAACAGTAATCAATATTAGTACATTACTTGATTGGGAATATAATAGTGACAGCATTAATTTGATCCATTTGCTACATTATCACTCAATCAAAATAAATCAGTCAGCTATAATACTCACCCTTTACAAAGAACACAGGTATACTTGTTTAAGCGATAATGGAAATCTTTGCATTCACACACTGTGTTGTTATTGCTGGAACCTGAAAAAATAATCAAACATCACCATGATCAATCATAATAAAACTGTGGCCAAAAAGTGATATGAACAAACAAAAAAAATGTCAATATATGAACCATTCTACTGAATTATTTTAAATTTAAAGTCCCACAGTGAATTTTTTTTTAAATAAGCATTCAGACTTTGAAAATGTACAGTGATTATGTTATGATCTGCTTAAACCCAATGCATTTATTGAGATAAGCTAAATATTTTCAAAACCATCATTTATAGAGTACTTCGCATAAGTAAGTGTGTGTGTGCATGTGTGTGTGTGCATTAGGGAACTATTTAGTCGGCATGTGTGTTAAGCTTCTGCTGGTGAGTCAGTGAGGCTCCTCTTTCCAGAGAAAGTAAACAGTAAAAAAGTGAGAGACACAAAAAAAGAAACTTACATGGCTGGCTCTCTCTCTCTCCAGCTCCGCACTTTTTGCAGCGTGAGCATGACCATGTATTAAGATTTATACTATTTCTATAGTATCCAGGCTTGCATACACACACTCTGTTTTCTTTGTGTGTACATGGTGATTTCTCAACTTCATCTGTGAGCAAGGGATAAAAACAAATGAAAAATGGAGAAAAAAAGAAATGGGGGTTTAGAATTAAGTGCTTTGAAACACAGTACATATGAAAGTACATATGAAAGGTATTACATTACTTCTCTTGCATATGGTGCACGAAAAGCAATTTCGGTAGTAGTTTGTACTGTCCAGGTAAAAATCAACATCACATTTCTCACAGCTGGACCTCAGACCCTTTCCTCTGCATGCGTCCGTTAGTTTAAATCCTGCAAATCAAAAGACAGATGGAGCCTGAGAGTGAGGTCTAAATCTCTAGTTTCTGTTTATTAAAAAACAAAGTGATGTTTTGTACATCTTAAAGGCACGCATAGTCAAACCTAACAAAATAACGCCCATAAATACATTCACAACTATGTCAATCAGTACCAACAAATATCAGGAAATTCAGTTCAAATAATTACAGTTCAAACAGCAAAAAAAAAACAACAAAAAAAACCTAAACTGTTTTTCTTTTCTCTGCCTTCTCCATGCTGATCTATCTGGAACTGGCACTGATGTTTTTTGGATGAATACTGTCCTCATCAATCACAGGCCTAAAATGTTTTTTCATACTGCTTTTAGGAAATGCTCAGACGTTTGTTTTCTGTACCTGGTGGACACTTGTCACAGCAGATTCCATCATGCAGGTACTCGTTCTCGGCACAAGTTTCTGTTTGGATGGCGTGGCTTCCAGTGCTGTTTTTATATTCCATTGTGGCATCTGTTTGCCTTAAAAGTGGCTTTAAAGAGGAAGGGGCATTAAATATTAAACATAGAACACTCAACTTTATATAGAATTATGTATACTGTTGTTGCATGAATGACTTTGATCATAATCTGAAAATTACAACACAAAATAGGCTGGCATCAATAGCATCAACATTAAAGGAACAATATGCAATACAGACAGCAAGCATTTAAAATGGGTAATGCAGTCCAAATTCAAAATATTGGAGAGAGTTGTCTCCCCCCACCTCCTTCTCCCCAAACTCACACAGCTTGCCAGGTTGAGGACACTTAACCTTCTTGAAGGAGTGCAAGGTGAACACAACATTAAACTTTGAGAATGGCAAGTGACGACAAGTTCTACACTGTAAGTTGATGAGCTAATGTATAAAAGCTTTTTAGAGTGTGCAGAATCTAGCGTTATCTCTGTTGGTCCTGCAGCACACTCCTGCCAATTTGTTTCATATCTGGCAACCTGGGGTGTCGAAAGGGTCCAGGAAAATGGGCAGCGGGTGGGATCACAGGGCAAAACACAAAAGACTTTCTACTCCAGAAGATAAATTTCAATGGAGAACATACTGGCATTGTTGTTGGAGTAGCCAGTATGTGCTACTCCTTAGCATGCGTCCCTCATATCTGAAGACACATCATAGTCATTTTATGATTGGGTACAGTAAATATATTACATATTGTTACTTTAAGTCACTTCTTACCAAGAGAAATAAAAGGTATGGCACGCATGTCCTCCTCCACTTGCTTCTCTTATGCCCAGTGTCCATCCTAGCATAAGGATTTAGCTCTCAATCCATCAGAGAGTGCAGAGCAACACTGAGCAGACACAAGCACAAGGACAAGAATGTGGTGAGAAATTAACCATTTCTGCTAAACACTGCATTGCTAAAAGTGCGGAGACTCTTCAGCTGAGTACTGCTGTGTTATGTTGCATTTGTCAGCCAATGAAAACAAAGATTTGTGTGCTGAATATGAATTAGAACTGACATCACTGTCATCACTGGCTGCAATGGCAAACTGAAAGCATCATTACATGTCCAGAAGCACCATTATATGTCCAAAAATATTCAGTCAGTCCTTCTAATCAGTGAATCCAGCTACTTGCACCAATTGCTTAAACAGGAGTTTAATTGCTCACACAGTTTGTATGATCTCCACAAAAACACACTAACAAACAGAATGGAACACTCTGGAGTAGCTGCATGTGAGCCTAAAATTACCAATGCCAAGCGTTGATAAATGGGTATAAAGTCCCCAAGCACTGAGCTGTGAAGCAGTGCAACTGCATTCTCTGGAGCGAAGGAGCTCCATGCAGTAGCAGTACCAAAACCATCCAGTTGGAGTGGAGTTTGTGATCCAGAAGTAATTATCCAACATCAGAGCCTGACCTCACTAATGCTCTTGTGGTTAAATGCAATCAAATCCTCCCAGCAATGTTCCAAGAATTAGTGTAAAGTCTTCACAGAAGATTAGAGGTTGTTATGGCACCAAGGGGAGTCTACAAACTTTTAGACATACAGGTTAGATTATAAGAACTGCTCTACAATGTTTAGGCTGTGGCTTTATCATGGCACTGCCTGTTCCTTGGTTTTAAGATAAGTAACAATAGGCAGTGATTGCAATATTTATTTATTTATTTTTGGTAATGAGCTGTGGATAATGTGAGGCAGCGACCACTTCATCTCTTAAACTGTCTTCTTCTTCTTTCGGCTGCTCCCTTTAGGGGTCGCCACAGCAGATCATCTGCCTCCATCTTGCCCTATCCACTGCCTCCTCTACTTTTACACCAACCATCTCCATGTCCACCTTCACTACATCCATAAACCTTCTCTGAGGTCTACCTCTTCTCCTTCTACCCGGCAGCTCCATCTCCAACATTCTTTGACCAATATATCCCCTATTCCTCCTCAACACATGTCCAAACCATCTCAACCTGGCCTCTCTGGCTTTATCTCCAAACTGCTCCACCTTCACTGTCCCTCTGATCTGCTCATTTCTAATCTTGTCCATCCTTGTCACTTCCAACGAAAATCTCAGCATCTTCATCTCCGCCACCTCCAGCTCAGCCTCCTGTCTTTTAGACAGAGCCACAGTCTCCAAACCATACATCATAGCAGGACGCACTACTGTATTGTAAACCTTCCCTTTCACTCTTGCTGCTATCCTTCTGTCACACATCAGCCTTGACAGCCGTCTCCACCTACTCCATCCTGCCTGCACCCTCTTCTTCATCTCTTTTCTACACTGTCCATTGCTCTGGATGGTTGACCCAAGATATTTGAAGTCATCATCTCTTAAACTGTCCCACTCAGAAAACCACCCATTAAAGACGAGTGGAGGGGGCTCTGATGACTCACATGGTAAAAAAGAAAACTGCAGCAAATTTCAATGTAAAAATGTGGAAAACCACAATTTAAACGGCTGTTAGCGCGGGTGAGTGGCTTAGATGAGTTCTGGACAGACTTGGATATTTGCTAAAAAGCGCCAAAGTCAAAGCAAATTCAAACACAATGCAGACATTTTAGATATTTTTTATTTAAATCAAAGAAACTAAATTAGTGATCTACATATGGAAAAGACATTTTCTATCGACTTTGATTTATCTTGAAGCTGCTTCCTTTTTTCCACAAAACTTGCGCAACTTCTTTTTGCCAAGTGGCATTAACTGTACAGACTGTACAAACGTACTTAACCAACATTTACAAGCACACAAGTCAGACTTTCTAATGTCTACGCTATTACCCTGCCGTTATAACCAAACCACCGACAATAATTTAAAATGTCAAATAGTTTTCCACTTTTTTTCTTTACTTTCGATGTCGCCTCACCGCCCACAGCCCTCGATACTTATCTAGTTTCCGTCGGTGGGGTTAAAGTTACTTTACATGACTGAAAAGAACGCCTTTACCTGCGGTCACAGACATCCAGCTGAAGGAGGACTGCTAGAGCCATAGGTTCTAGCCAGAGACGGTAGAATTTAATTTAAAACATAAAGGAAAACAAACAGCCAAGGAAGTCCATTTCCTTCGGCGGCATGAAGAAAAGGGAAGGCTGGGTTTTACAAGAAAAGGGCTGCTGCGTCACACCAGGCGCTCCACCTCAGGCATTACAGCAGAGCTCAAAGCCTGTAGTGCCCCAGAAATCCAGCAGGCGGACACAGAGCCAGGCCTTACTCAGCTTCCAATCATTAGGATTGTGCAGAAGAAAGAGAAACTGTGCCAACAGCTTCAGAAAAACTGTTCCAACAAGTATACAGGAAGAATCACATTACATGGCCAAAAGTTTGTAGACACTTACTCATCCAACGTTTCTGAAATCAGGGGCACCGTTACTCTACAAGGCATGAATTCCAAATCTCCAAATTCAGTTTTAAGGCGTTACCCTTCCTGAAAGTCCAAACCGAGTTCATGTTTTAGTCGCATTGTATACATCTGATCCGATTAGTTTTGGTTTCACATTGGAATGCAGCGCACCAAAGGCCCTGCCGTCTTCATCTACGTGAGCTGCGTCTCCCTTTACTTGTCATTGATTGGTTGCAGAAGAGCGTACGTCTGACGTCACCGTGTTGTCAATCCGGCGGGTAGCCTATTTTCGTTTGAATAAAGAAAAATGGAGATCCTCGTCCGTTTTTATACCGAAACATATGCCTTATTTTCTGAGAGGATACGGATATTTTTGAAGTTGACTTTTGACCTTTTCGTCGGACGAAAGTACACTTACATATTGTGTCTCATCCTCTTTCCGTGTGATACCGCGGTTATTTTTACTTTTCTCCCGGCTCTTTTCTTTTTCTCTTGTTTAATGGCAGGTGTGAATTTATCCTGTGGATGCATTTTTGTAGCCAAGCAAGTAGTCCCCAACAGTGATGTTGAGGTCTAGACTCTGGGCTGGGCTGGTCAGTTCATTTTCTTTTCTTTTGACCCTTTCTCTTTTCTTAGTAGCAGCTTCTTGACCAGCTACACATTCTTTCAGAGTCGTCTCTCACAGTGGAGGGATGGACAGAAACGCCTGTGGATTTTTTTCAGACCTGAAGTAAGAGTGTAGCTTGATTTTCTCCTCTCAGAGATACAAGCTTTAAGGTTTTCCAACTGTTTATCTGTTGGTGAGAGTGTTGATGGTCTACCGGTTCTTGCATGCTTGAGTTACGACTTCTATTTGTTTCTATTTTTGAACAGTGGATTTGGAAACTCCTGTTTTCCATTCATTTTCTAGATCAAATAGGAAAGCTTTACATTGGACAACTCCACAGCATATATAGAGATCACATGATCATTTGTTGCCCTACTTTAAGTTATAAAGTGCTGTTCTCTGTTAAGAGAGAAAATTTCATGACAATATCACATGATATGACCTTGGCTACTTTTACACAATCAGTCCAACCAAATGGGCAGCTCTCATAATTTCACACTATTTCTTAGTGCTTCTTCATAAAACAAATATCTTTACTAACACTAGGTTCTCATAACTGATACTGAGGTAATTTTCTTTATCTAGCCTGTGGTGGCCTCTAGTCAGTGGGAAGTCAAAGAGCAAAACCACTTACACAAAGCATTAGGCTATCTTTCTCCATCAGTTCACAAACAGGCCAACATGTGGCAATCTTTCTGTAGATAGCTTTTTCATGATGTTTTATAATGACCTTTGTTCTACTTAGTAGTTAGTACTTTCGGGAGTATAATATTCATATGGCCTTTTTGTTATTGTTAACATTTTTGTGTACATGTGAACATAGTCAGTGAAGATTTGCATTCTAATCAGATATCAACAGATATAAGAAATTACAGTATTAATGCCAAAATGTGAGTTCTGATCAGACCTGATCTGATTAGGTTAACAGCAACACTCGGTAGATTTATTATCATAGAAAGGCCTACACTTACAGTGTAGAATCTATACTAAGATCAAGAAACAAGTGGATCATGAACAACACCAATCATTTAAAGAATGAGTAGTAAAGAACTACATTAGTTTGCACAAGTTTGGGCATCCCTGTGTTGTGTTTTTGTGTTTGTATTGTATTCATCTGAGCCTAGTTTTACTTTATCATGTACGTAGTGTTTTGTAACTTGGTACTGAACAGGGTTGCATACATAGAGTGTATGTCTCGGTCACTTGTGCTGTGTGGTCCAGTAAATACAAGCTGTGTTTATGTTGCACAGAGTTCTTGGTAGATATGGTGTTTGGTCCCATTGTATACAGTGTAAGTTCTTGATCTCGGCCTTGACTTTAATTTGGACTTAAATCTAAGATAGCATCCTGCTGGATCACATAATGAAAACCCTTTTAGAGTCTGTATAAACAGCTGGTTCACCCAGGCCCTGTAGACCATAGAAGAATGTTAATCATTTCATAAAAACATATATGGATACCACCTTTGGTCTAAATACAGTTGTTTCTTGAGAAGTTTCTTCATTTAAAATTAAATCTGACTTATACAGTATTAAAACAGACATACTGTTTATGAGAAAATAACATGTAGATAATATGCATGGTTTCAGCAGTAAGCTAAATATTTCTACTGTGCATGTCTAAGCTCATGTGAGCTTAGACATTAGCTTGCACACATGATGACACAACATCCTGAACTCTGATGCCACATCCTGACACCTTATACATTTTTTCCACTTCCTGTGTGACTCTGTTTCTGTAGTGATATCACACTGGTCTAGACGTGCCAGAGGCCGGAAAAAAACACTGAGAGGAGTAGTTATATCTTTTGTGCTTGCGTTTGTGGTCCACCGCACAACCATATCCATCTAGGAGAAGCTTATGAATTCTTGGCTAATGCAAACTGGTTAAGACATGTGGATGCTTAGTACAAATTGGGCAGGACAACAGATGGGCTACTGTCTCTGTAAACCAGGTCAGCACGTTTGTGAGTGTATGTCATGACCCCCAGTCATGATTATTTGGCAGATCTCACTATGTGTCTGTCTGTTCCAGATGTAGCCTATCCTCGAATCATTCTGTCTGCAATTCTTGTTTGGTTGAACCCATTCTCTGTTCATGATGGGCTGGTTCCCTTTCTTGTCAAATCCACCACTGTGCAGACTGCTGTCTCATGTTTATGTGCCTTGGTCCTTTGATTATTATTAGTGTGACTTACTTTTGCCTGTTTTGACCACAATTTTTTGACCCTAATAATGTAACAAAATATTCAGGGAGTTTTGTTTTGTTGGTCATGTGAAGTCATTTAAAGTGTTCTAAAGGTTTAAGTCAAACAAATTTGCAGACATTGCAGCGGATAGAGTGATGTCTCTGCGGTATCACACAAACAAATTTAAATAGATTAGATATCTCTGCAGATTTGCTTCCAACAAAACTGAGGTCAGCATATACATACCACTACTTTTAATAGCTGTACATAAAAAGACCATGTCCTACATTTATATTGTATATTATTTTTCCTTTGAGGTCCACTTAGAACCTTTAGACTGATCTATGTAAAAGGCATCTGTTATGATTGGCTGTCTTGTGCATCTTTCATAAAAGCAGTCAAGACTGAAGCACATCTTAAAACTTTAGTGTAAATGGGTAGAACTAAGCTGCTGAATGCTGAATAGACAGATATATAAAACCATTTTACATTCTCATGACATCACAAAACAATGGATTTAAAATGGGCTGTTTTTGCAGTTTAGTTTCCATATATAGGCTATATGAACTGGGTAGTGAATGATGCGTTTTGACGCAATGTTTATGCATTGCATCAAACTCTTTTATTTAAAACAGTTGGGGAAATTCTGTTTTTCATTATTTGGACACTATAACATTCATTGGCATACATGTAAAATTATACATGTATGTATAATCTGTGAGCTAAACAAAAAATATGGACAGGGTGGTGGGTGGCTAACTGTACACTGGTACTCATGCAAAGTAGACATTTTTAACAGAGTGGTTTGTGGGTGTAAAAATAGCACAGCCACACAGGAAATGGAGCTTGACTATAGCTATTAACCATTAGAGTGGTAGAGCTGTATGGCAGAAAAAATAGTAATAAATAACAGGACCAGGATAAAAAAAAAACTATTTAATGTTCTGTTTAATATTGCAAATTACAGGCTAATGAGCTACTGCCATGCAGAGTGTATTTACTAGTTCATAATCTTCCCATGTTCAGGAATATCACAGTCAGGGCTGGAGCTGTAGTACCTTATTCTTCACATGAGTGCAGTGTCCCCATTCATATGGGTCATTATGTATAGGATAATATGTAATTGAATCAGGAAAGATTTGTGATAGGTTTTACCACAAAGTTCATTATATTATACCTGTGCTGTGTTCCATTCAAAGTGTTAATAATAACATCATGTTTTACACCTTCCAGGCAGGCAGGACATTTTTATTGAGTATGTTTTGCTCCACTACTGAAGCAGACCACTGGCAGTCTGACACTATGATATGCTGATGGGTGCATATCCATTGCAGTATAGCAATGTTAAGCTTTTGGGACACTGTCACCAAACACATGCATTTGGCAGCTTGCCAGCATGCATCAGTCTGCAAAATCTTGTGCAAAGATATGCAGACTCAGTGGTCTCCACTGATGGCTGGCAATGGTCATCTGATGTAAACAAATGTAATTAAGAACAGATCTTTGTCTACAGGCATAAAATGGCTCCCCTTGAAATCACCAACCCTCCTCATAATCATGAAGGTTACACTGGAAGATGCAAACCTTTTACTTGTATAGAAAACAAAATAGGTGTGCTAAAACTTGTAAATGGGTCAAGGACATATATGGATTTTAACAGGCCAATTGTAAAATACAAAAATAAGAGTATCCTTTGCAATTGTTCAAGTATTAAGAATGTTATGTACACATAAAGTCATGTTAAAATTTTTGATTGTGATTTTAGTGTTTTTCTAGTGAATTGTCCAGGCCTTGAAAAATTCTTTAACATGCTTAAAATTTTTACAAGTTCTCAGTAATATAAAGCTTTTAGAAACAAAGTATGTGCATTACATACAAGTATGTGCAGGGCAGCCCTGACGGTGTCCAAGTCTTACTGGGAACGAGTCTGACTTCCTGCCGGCCATGCGAACCAAACTCCTGCTTTGTTTGTACAGGGCCAGAATGGCTCGTAGCAAAAATGTACCCCGTACTCCCGAAGCACCTCTCACAGGATACCCCGGGGAACACAGTCGAATGCCTTCTCCAAATCCACAAAGCACATGTAGACTTGTTGGGCAAACTCCCATGAACCCTCCAGAATCCTGGAGAGGGTAAAGAGTTGGTCCAGTGTTCCACGACCAGGGCGGAACCCGCACTGCTCCTCCTGAATCCGAGGTTCGACTATAAGCCGGACTCTCTTCTCCAGTACCCCTGCATAGACCTTACCAGGGAGGCTGAGGAGTGTGATTCCCCTGCAGTTGGAACACACCCTCCGGTCCCCCTTTTTAAAAAGAGGCACCACCACCCCAGTCTGCCAATCCAGTGGCACCGCCCCCGATGTCGACGCAATGTTGAAAAAAGCGTGTCAGCCAAGACAGCCCCACAACATCCAGAGCCTTGAGGAACTCGGGACGGATCTCATCCACCCCTGGAGCCCTGCCGATGAGGAGCTTTTAAACTACCTTAGCGACTTCGGCCTCAGTAATGGACAAGCCTATTCCCGTGTCCCCAGACTCTGCCTCCTCGCCGGAGAACGTGTTGGTGGGATTAAGAAGGTCCTCATAGTATTCCTTCCACCACCCAGTGACGTCTTCAGTCGAAGTCAGCAGCACACCATCTCCACTATATACAGTGCTAGTGTCACACTGCTTTCCCCTTCTGAGTCGCCTGACGGTTTGCCAGAATCTTTTTGGAGCTGACTTAAAGTCACTTTCCAAGGCCTCGCCGAACTCTTCCCACACCCGGGTTTTTGCCTTGGCAACGACTGAAGCCGCAGATCGCTTGGCCTGTCGATACCTGCCAGTTGCCTCTGGTGTCCTACAGGCCAACCATGCCCGGTAGGACTCCTTCTTCAGCTTAACGGCATCTCTCACCTGGGGTGTCCACCACCAGGTTCGAGGATTACCGTCCCGACAGTCACAAACTACCTTGCGCCACCACTACAGTCAGCCACTTTAACAACGGAGGAGCGGAACATGGCCCATTCTGAGTCAATGTCCCTTACCTCCCCCGATATCTGGTCAAAGTTCTGACAGAGGTGTGAGTTGAAGATCAATCTGACAGGTTCTTCTGCCAGATGTTCCCAGCAAACCCTCACTATGCGTTTGGTTTTGCCAGGTCTGACCGGCATCTTCCCCCACCACCTGATCCAACTCACCACCAGGTGGTGATCAGTTGACAGCTCAGCTCCTCTCTTTACCCGAGTGTCCAAAACACATGGCCACAAGTCCGATGACACGACTATAAAGTCAATCATTGAACTGCGCAGCCTAGGGTGTCCTGGTGCCATGTGCACTTATGGACATCCTTGTGTTCAAACACGTTCGTTATGGACAAACTGTGGTTTGGACAGAAGTTCAAAAACTGAACACCACTCGGGTTCAGATCAGAGAAGTCATTCCTCCCAGTCACACCCCTTCAGGTCTTACTGTCGTTGCCCACGTGAGCGTTGAAGTCCCCCAGTAGGACAATCGAGTCTCCAGGAGGAGCACTTTCAAGCACCCCTCCCAAGGACTCTAGGAAGGCTGGGTACTCTGAACTGCTGTTCGGTGCATAAGCACAGACAACAGTGAGGACCCGTTCCCCAACCCGAAGGCGTAGGGAAGCTACCCTCTCATCCACCAGGGAAAACCCCAACATACAGGCACCGAGTCGAGGGGCTATGAGAAAGCCCACACCTGCCCACCGCCTCTCACCATGGGCAACTCCAGAAAAGAATAAAGAAGGCGTAGGGAAGCTACCCTCTCGTCCACCAGGAAAAACCCCAACATACAGGCGCCGAGTCGAGGGGCTATGAGAAAGCCCACACCTGCCCTCCACCTCTCACCATGGGCAACTCCAGAAAAGAATAAATTCCAGCCCCTCTCAAGGAGATTGGACCCAGAGCCCAAGCTGTGTGTTGAGGTGAGCCCGACTTTAACTAGCCGGTATCTCTCAACCTCGCGCACCAACTCAGGCTCCTTCCCCGCCAGTGAGGTAACTTTCCAAGTTCCAAAAGCCAGTTTCAGCAACCGAGGATCAGAACTCCAAGGCCCACGCCTTTGGACACTGCCCGATCCACAATGCACCGAACCCCTACTACTGCAATAAACAAATTCCATGTACAAAATAGGTATAAACCAAAATGTAATAAAATATCATGAAAACAAATGTTTCATAAAAGTTTTTAATAAAATCTCATCACAGTGCAGCACTCATTCATGGCTTTGTTTAGAAGAAAAAAATCCTTTAAATCAATTTTGATTATCAAATCATTTTGATCAGAACCATGTGTTATCTCTTGTTTATTATCATGTAATCATGCCTTATAACAAACACTTTTAGGTGAAGCACACATTTGAGGCCTAGTTGTGAACAAACATTCCATTAAACTTGACAGTCATTATGCTGCTGATGGGTATTTGGAATGTCCATGTGAAAGTGGGGCACATGGTGCTAACCCAAGGCATTTCTGAAAGTCTACGTGAAGAACACCTTCAGAATCAGTGAATTTTTCTTTTAGATCACAAGATCATGAAACTATTCTTTTTGGTGTATCCAGTTGAATTCGTGTACAGCTAAATCATTAAACCTTTTGTGGCACAGCTCTTTTAAGTCCTGGATTTTCTCTGTGTGTGTTTGTGTTAAAATGTTTGCAAAGGTTTTTTTCTCTATGTACGTTACCTGCTCCCATTGTTCCCAAGAAACCTCAGCACAATTTGCCTCAGGAAAGTCAGCATTGTCAAAGCAGCACTTTGGACTTACATGGTCCATGCATGCTTTGTTTTTAGGGTCACATACAGTCATACTCACTAACTCTGAGATGCCAGTTGTCTTCAACAGCCCTCCCTTGGCCAGTTTGTTAACCAATAGCCAAATATTCACACCAGCACATTTATCTCCATCCCTGGCCATCTGCTTCGTTATATGCTCCCCCTTTGTTTGAATGTTTCTCATAGGCCTACTCTTTGTCTTTCTGTTAACCTCTTGTCACACTTCCTGAATTGATCATTTAGTTTTTTCATCTCTGCTAGCTGATTCCTCATATTCCTCAAGATCTTCTTTTTTGGTTTACACTTCTCTTTCTGCTGTCTTTTGGAACGCTCCTCTGCTGAAGATATATTCCTTTTCTGATTTCTCACTGGTGGATTTAAGTCATTCAGAGGTATGGTGTCTACCACAGGTTGATCTGCATTTTCTGACTGCTCTTGTGCTACATCCACATCAACCAGAACTGGTGGAATATTCTCCATAGATGGCAGTGTATGGTCTGACACAGCATCTGCCATCTTTTTCCTTTCCCTGTAAGCACTGGATGCAGCCCTCCATTTCTATCTCTGTTTCTGTATCTCTCATTGGCAGCTTTACATACGGAATATTTCCCTGCTGTTTTCTTCCTTGGTAGCTAAAACAATAATGTAAAGTAGTCTCATGCCATAAAGCTCCAATACATAGTCTATCATTTTGGACCAATGACAGATGACAGTAGATGAACATGTTAACGGAAAATGTATTTCCTCCAGGTAAGAAAACACACAACAGCAATGTGTTCTTCATGTTGATTTATAGTTTTAATTTTTAACATTGCTGACATACCTTTCTGTTCTCATAGCAAGGTACTCTGCACTTGCTGCAGGGTCAGAGTTAACATGCTGCCTATGGCGAGCATTTTTTACTTTGCTTGGCTGTAGGATCTGATAAAATAGATAAATATAGATAAATATGTTATAAATAAATAATTACATGTGCTAAATGTTTTTTGCATCTTTCTCATATTGTCCAAAGATTAAACATAAATCATAGTTTACAAAATATTAGAAAAAAATACTCCAATTCCATTAAAATCTATTTTAAAAATATTAAAATAAAGTACTTTATGTATATAAATCAAAACCAGCCATTAGGGGTGTACTTTGTGTACTTCTGGTGCCGGTCCCAAGCCTGGATAAATGGTGAGGGTTGCATCAGGAAGGGCATCCGGCGTAAAACTTGTGCCAAAACTATCATGCGGATCACAAATATGATTGCCATACCGGATCGGTCGAGGCCCAGGTTAACAACGACCGCCTCCGGTGCTGTTGACCAGCAGGGTGCCGGTGGAAATTGGACTACTGTAGGTCGAAGACCATCGAAGAGGAGAGGAGGAAGTCTGGTTAGAAGGCAGCAAGAGAGAAGGAAAGGCAGGAGTGTGGAGGTTAGAGTAGGGACTCTGAACATAGGGACAATGACTGGTAAAGGCAGAGAGCTTGCAGACATGATGGAGAGAAGGAAGGGAGATATTCTGTGTGTCCAGGAGACCAGATGGAAAGGAAGCAAGTTCAGGAATATTGGAGGTGGATTCAAACTGTTCTATCATGGGGTAGAGAGGAAGAGAAATGGAGTAGGGATAATCCTAAAGGAACAGCTTGTGAAAAGTGTTCTGGATGTAAAGAGAGTGTCAGACAGGATCATGAGCCTGAAGTTGGAGGTTGATGGTGTAATTTTGAATGTGGTCAGTTCATATGCACCACAGGTTGGTTGTCAGAGGAGAAAGAGGAATTTTGGAGTAAGATGGATGAAGTGGTAGATGGTGTCCCTAGAGAGGAGAGATTAGTGATTGGTGCAGACTTCAATGGATATGTTGGTGAAGGGAACAGAGGGGATGAAGAGGTGCTAGGTATATATGTTGTGAAAGACAGAAAAGGTCAGATGGTTGTAGATTTTGCAAAGAGAATGGAAATGGCTGTGGTGAACACGTATTTTCAGAAGAGGGAAGAACACAGGGTGACATACAAGAGTGGAGGGAGGTGCACACAGGTGGATTATATCCTTAGCAGGAGATGCAGACATCCCAAGTCTCCTGGAAGTTTTTTCGTGAACGGGAAAAAAAGTCTGTGTCGCCTACGTGTGCGTTTGTGTGTGCTCTTGGCCGCTCGTTCTAGATTCCAGGAGATTTTATCTGGCTTGTGGGCATCAGGGAGCCGCTATGTATAATCGTATAATATGCGGGTGACTCCCAGAGCTTCCGGGACACTTGGGAAGTCTGGAGATGCCACCTAAAGGAGATTGGAGATTGTAAAGTGGTACCAGGGGAAAGTGTAGCAAGGCAGCATAGGGTGGTTGTTTGTAGAATGAGATTAGAAACAAAGAAGAGCAAGAGAGTGAAGACAGAGCCAAAGATTAGATGGTGGAAGCTGAAGGAGGAGGATGGTTGCAGGCAGTTCAGGGAAAAATTGCAACAGGCCCTTGGGGGCAGTGAGGAGGTACCTGAGGACTTGGAAACTACAGCTAAGGTGGTGAGAGAAACTGGCAAAAATGTGTTGGGTGTTTGGTCTGGTCAGAGGAAAGAAGACAAGGAAAGTTGGTGGTGGAATGAGGATGTCCAGGAGAGTATTCAGAAGAAGAAGGCAGCTAAGAAAAAGTGGGATAACCAGAGAGATGAAGGAAGTAGGCAGGAGTACTGTGAGGCTAGTCGCATAGCGAAAAGAATGGCGGCAAAGGCAAAGGCTCAGGCCTATGATGAGCTGTATGAGAGGCTGGACAGTAAAGAAGGAGTAAAGGACTTGTATCGTTTGGTTAAACAGAGAGATAGAGCTGGAAAGGATGTGCAGCAGGTTAGGCTGATAATGGATAGAGAGGGAAATGTACTAGTGAGTGAACAGAGAGTGTTGAGTAGATGGAAGGAGTACTTTGAAGAACTAATGAATGAGGAAAACGAGAGAGAGAGGAGGACAACGGGGGGAAAGATAGTGAATCGGGAAGTGCAGAGAATTGGTAAGGTGGAAGTGAGGGCAGCTTTAAAAAGGATGGAAGGGCAGTTGATCCAGATGACATACCTGTGGAGGTATGGAGATGTTTAGGAGAGAAGGCAGTGGACTTTTTAACCAGGTTGTTTAACAAAATCCTGCAGAGTGAGAGGATGCCTGATGAGTGGAGAAGCAGTGTATTGGTCCCCATTTTTAAGAACAAGGGTGATGTGCAGAGCTGCAGTAACTACAGAGATATAAAGTTGATGAGCCACACCATGAAGGTATGGGAAAGAGTTGTTGAAGCAAGGCTAAGGCAAGAGGTTCAGATCAGTGAGCAGCAGTTTGGTTTCATGCCCAGAAAGAGTACCACAGATGCAATTTTTGCGTTGACAGTGTTGGTAGAGAAGTACAGAGAAGGTCAGAAGGAGCTACATTGTGTCTTTGTGGATCTAGAGAAGGCATATAATAGGGTGCCAAGAGTGGAAGTCAGGTGTAGCTGAAAAGTATGTTAGGGAGGTGCAGGACATGTATGAGGATAGTGAGACAGTGGTGAGGTGTGCAGTTGGAGTGACAAATGGTTTCAAGGTGAAGGTAGGGTTACATCAGGGATTAGCTTTGAGCCCCTTCTTGTTTGCAATGGTGATGGAAAGGTTGACAGATGAGGTCAGGCAGAAGGCTCCATGGACCATGATGTTTGCAGATGGCATTGTAATCTGTGGTGAGAGTAGAGAGCAGGTGGAAGAGAATCTGGAGAGGTGGAGGTTTGCACTGGAGAGGAGAGGAATGAAGGTCAGTAGAGACAAGACGGAATACATGTGTGTGTATGAGAGGGAGGCAGGTGGAAAGGTGAAGATGCAAGGAGTAGAAGTCGTAAAGGTGGATGATTTCAAATATCTTGGGTCAACCATCCAGAGTGTAGAAAAGAGGTGAGGAAGAAGGTGCAGGCAGGATGGAGTGGGTGGAGACAGATGTCAGGGCTGATGTGTGACAGAAGGATAGCAGCAAGAGTGAAAGGGAAGGTTTACAAGACAGTAGTGCGTCCTGCTATGATGTATGGTTTGGAGACTGTGGCTCTGTCTAAAAGACAGGAGGCTGAGCTGGAGGTTTCAGAGATGAAGATGCTGAGATTTTCGTTGGGAGTGACAAGGATGGACAAGATTAGAAATGAGCAGATCAGAGGGACAGTAAAGGTGGAGCAGTTTGGAGATAAAGCCAGAGAGGCCAGGTTGAGATGGTTTGGACATGTGTTGAGGAGGAATAGTGGATATATTGGTCAAAGAATGTTGGAGATGGAGTTGCTGGGTAGAAGGAGAAGAAGTAGACCTCAGAGAAGGTTTATGGATGTAGTGAAGGTGGAGATGGTGGTGTAAAAGTAGAGGAGGCAGTGGATAGGGCAAGATGGAGGCAGATGGGAGCAGCCGAAAGAAGAAGAAGAAGATGTATATAAATCAACTTTTGAATGTAAAAATACAAAAACTGGAGATCTAGGATGTGTCTCTCATAGAAAACTCTGCAGTGGTCATGCCACATAATACTTGGTTGCGCCATGTGATTTTGACTGCGTTTGTTTTCGACTCACAAGACTTGATGGTCAACCAGATCTGCTGATGATTGCTGAGGTGGGTTATAAAAACACTACCGTTAAGTTGGACATATTCTACTTCCCCATGGAGTAGACATGTTCTACTTTCCCATGGAGTAGACATATTCTACTTCCCCCTTCACAGCAACAGCTGATCTCACACCATTTGCCTTTTTGTTAAGGACAACATCAAAGTACCTGAAATAAATACTGGAAATAAAAACTATAGTGTATAGGGGTCATATGTAAACAAATGAGCTGCCAGAAAAAAAGAAATCCCTTTTGGGAGAGATAAGCAGTCTTAAAAATGATGGTTATTCAAGGGTTCTTTAGTAAAGAAAATGGTTCTATATAAAACCATAAACAGAACCTTTTTAAAAGTTCATTGCATGATAAAGGGGTTCTTTAGACTGGTAGAGAATGTGCTGTAGATTGTTCTGTACAGTACTTTTTTGTGTTCTATAGCACCAATAGCACCAAAAAGAGTTCTACTATTGTTACAGGCTTGACAGCATAATAATAGAAGAATGTAATAGAATAATATTACATTAGTCAACATTATTATTACATTATTATTAATATTAGAATAATAGAAGAAAGTGAACAGAAAGGTATAGGTATTTTTAGGAGGAGAACAGAGGGAAGGACACAGCACCTCTACACTTTTATTCCCCACAGGTTCACCCCAACACCATGGTGTGAAGTCACTGAAAATGTGTTATTTTATACACTCACCAGCCACTTTATTAGGTACAGTAAAAGCTAGTAAAAGGTTTGACCCCATTTTGCCTTCAGAACTGCCTTAATTCTTCGTGGCACACTTTCAACAAGGTGTTTGAAATATTCCTCAGAGATTTAGGTCCATATTGACATGATAGCATCACGCAGTTGCTGCAGGTTTGTCTCCCGTTCCCCCACATCCCAAAGGTGCTCTATTGGATTAAGATCTGGTGACTGTGGAGGCCATTGGAGACTCATTGTCATGTTCAAGAAATTGGTTTGAGATAATATGATCTTTGTGACATGGTGCATTATCCTGCTGGAAGTAGCCATCAGAAGCTGGGTACACTGTGGTCACAAAGGGATGCACAAGCTGAGCAACAATACTCAGGTAGGCTGCGGCATTTAAACAATGCTCAGTTGGTACTAAGGGGCCCAAAGTGTGCCAAGAAAATATCCCCCACACCATTAGCCCACCACCAGCCTGAACCGTTAATACAACGCAGGATGGATCCTTGCTTTCATGTTGTTTACGCCAAATTCTGACCATACCATCTGAACGTCACAGTTGAAATCGAGACTCGTCAGACCAGGCAACATTGTTCCAATCTTTTACTGTCCAACTTCGGCGAGACTGTGCGAATTGTAGTCTCCGTTTCCGGTTCTTAGCTGACAGGAGTGGCACCCGGTATGGTCTTCTGCTGCTGTAGCCCATCTTCTTCAAGGTTCGACATGTTGTGCATTCAGAGATGGTATGCAGTATTCCTTGGTTGTAACAAGTGGTTATTTGAGTTACTCTTGCCTTTCTGTCATCTTGAACCAGTCTGCCCATTCTCCTCTGACCTCTCACATTAACAAGGCATTTTTTTGTCCACACAACTGCTGCTCACTGGATGTTTTCTCTTTTTCTGACCATTCTCTATAAACCCTAGAGATGGTTGTGCGTGAAAATCCCAGTAGATCAGCAGTTTCTTAAATTCTCAGACCAGCCCATCTGGCACCAACAACCATGCCACGTTCAAAGTAACTTAAATCGCCTTTCTTCCCCGTTCTGATGCTTGGGTTGCACTTCAGCAAGTTGTCTTGACCACCTCTACATGCATTGATTTGCAGCCATGTGACTAGCTGATTAGCTATTTGTGTTAACAAGCAATTGAACAGGTACCTGTACCTAATAAAGTGGCCGGTGACTGTATGTTCTTCACAGAAAAAGAGCAAAGGCCAAGCAATCTGGGGTTGAAACAATAATGAATCGCATTGTTTTTACTTTTGGTAAACATTGAAAAATGGGTCCGTCAGACACAAACACTGCACAAGGGTTAATCAAGTGTTCTTTGAGTCTTCATGGTTCTATATAGTTCTTTACTAAATAACCCCTGAAGAACCATTTTTAATTCTGTTCTTTCAATAAATATCTAACATGTTATGTTTGTTATTGGAGATTTCAGTCAACGAGGATGATGTTCTCACGTCATAAAGGTGTGCTTTATCTTGTGTTGTGAACCAGCTTGCATCATGTTAAGTCAACGCTCTGCAGGCTCACATTAAGAACCATTTTCAAGTTCAGTCAAAATTTACAGGCACAAACATACTTCCCACAAAAGGCAACTATGAACTTTATAAACAAAAAATAGATTTGTAGAATAACTTCATATATATGGATGCTACGCGAGTTTATGCATGCGCATGCGCAGTCCAAATCGGGTTGGTTGATGTACACTTTCACACGTGTCATCCAAATCAGTTAGTGACAACAGTTACAAACCTGGCTGCTGCTTCCATAGGTCCTTAACAAACTAGTGTAAGATGCTCAGTGTCCTGCATTTGATTGATTGATATAAATGTCCCATAGTGGTCGTTTCTTAATGGTCGCACCACATGGCATTTCATAATATGGTCATCATGGGACAAAGTGTGTTTGTATATTTATGATGAATATAACATTACAAATACACATCATGCGAAATAGGGCAGAAAATAAAGATGAAAAGATTTAGAGTAATTTCAAAGACATTTTCAAAACAGCAGTCATGTCCAGATGGTCACTTCAAATAACAGAAAAATTATAATTAACTAATGATTTTTGAAACATTAAAGTAGTAAGAGTACATTTATGGTATAAATAAATAAATATATATATATATATATATATATACACCAGATATACGATATAACAGAATACGATGATTTGCAAATCCTTTTCAACCTATATTCAATTGAATACACTACAAAGACAAGATATTTAATGTTCAAATGGATAAACTTTATTGTCTTTTGCAAATATTCACTCATTTTGAATTTGATGCCTGCAACACGTTCCAAAGAAGTTGGGACAGGGGCAACAAAAGACTGGGAAAGTTGAGGAATGCTCAAAAAACACCTGTATGGAACATACTGAACAGGTTAATTGGAAACACATTTGAGTCCACATTTCAAATTATTTTTGTAAATCATGGACGTTGTGTCCTCTGGGCCAAAGAGGAAAAGGACTGTCCGGATTGTTATCATCAAAGTTCAAAAGCCAGCACCTCTGATGGTATGGGTGTTAGTGCCCATGGCATGGGTAACTTGCACATCTGTGAAGGCACCATTAATGCTGAAAGGTACATACAGGTTTTGGAGCAACATATGCTGCCATCCAAGCAACGTCTTTTTCAGGGACGTCCCTGCTTATTTCAGCAAGACAATGCCAAGCCACATTCTGCACATGTTACAACAGCTTGGCTTCGTAGTAAAAGAGTGCGGGTACTAGACTGGCCTGCCTGCAGTCCAGACCGTCTCCCATTGAAAATGTGTGGCACATTATGAAGTGCAAAATATGACAACAGAGACCCCAGACTGTTGAGCAACTGTTGTACATGAAGCAAGAATGGGAAAGAATTCCACCTACAAAGCTTCAACAATTAGTGTCCTCAGTTCCCAAATGCTTATTGAGTGTTGTTAAAAGGAAAGGTGATGTAACACAGTGGTAAACATGCCCCTGTCCCAACTTCTTTGGAACGTGTTGCAGGCATCAAATTCAAAATGAGTGAATATTTGCAAAAGACAATAAAGTTTATCCATTTGAACATTAAATATCTTGTCTTTGTAGTGTATTCAATTGAATATAGGTTGAAAAGGATTTGCAAATCATCATATTCTGATTTTATTTATGTTTTACATAATGTCTCAACTTCATTGGAATTGGGGTTGTGTATATATATATACACAAACCCAATTCCTATATATATATATATAAACTAAAAAATGCAGTTAGACAGAAGATTTAGGCATTACGTCATTGGCCTGAGTACAACTGTAGTTCTGATGCAAAAGTACTAAATTGTAATTTCATTACTTTGCTGTAT
This sequence comes from Pygocentrus nattereri, assembly GCF_015220715.1. Classification (NCBI taxonomy): domain Eukaryota; kingdom Metazoa; phylum Chordata; class Actinopteri; order Characiformes; family Serrasalmidae; genus Pygocentrus; species Pygocentrus nattereri. The sequence continues at coordinate 18,232,711 of NC_051213.1, forward strand.
AAGGCAGGAGATTTTAGATGACCTTTAAGTATGTTAATCTTGGAGTTCCTGTGGGTAAGAGGGGTTAGAATTACATTGGCGGCATTTTCTTACAGTAAGCAGCATGTCAGCGCGAATACGAAACAGAGATAAACTCAATGTGGTAAATAAACTGTGTGTGTGTGTAAGAGACAGAGAAGAAGAGACAGAAATGTAACGTAATTCACCTATGAACTAGTCCTATTGGTTGCCAGCACACTCATATGCAGGGGGAAGGGTGGTCTTTTCTCTCTCTGTGATCCTAATTCTGAGAACTACAATCAAAGAGCTACTGACACATACCTTTTACGAGAGCTGTTACGAGACTCTCAGCTGACCTCAAAGGACCTAGCAACAAGTCATGATCGACAGAATGAGTGGCCGCGTTGAAATGCTTGCGCTTAAACGTTTTCATACTCATAATGAGATTGCTATCATATGCAGAGACTTTTATGGTATATGAGAGAGAGAGAGAGAGAGAGAGAGAGAGAGAGAGAGGAAGAGAGAAAGATAGAAGAGAGAGGCACAGACAGAGAGAGCAAATATCACAAAGAGGTGATTGTTTTGGAATAAAAATTCAAAAAGCAAAAAGACATGTTAGTGGAAAGACTGAAGGAGTGCAAAAAGGTAAAAGGCAGTGAAAGACGGAGTAAGTGCTTGGGTGGTCTCTTTCGGGTATTTGAATGAGTCATCTTGACATTTTGATAACGGCAGTTTCTTAGACCTTTACAGTCAGAGTCTTCAAGGGGTCCGACACAGTCACATCTATCACATCTCTCGCTCCTGCTCTCTCTCACGGTAAGGCTTTGGGTTCAGAAGTGCATTGTTAAATTATGTGTTGTAATTGTGCCATCATTTCTGTCATTTGCTCTGATGCTGTACCGTAAGTAAGCGAAAAGTATTTCAGGTTAAAATGATCAAATATTCACTGAGTTCTTCATGGTCTGATTAATGTGGATGTGGAAGCTGCTCTCTGCATGACTCTTCTGGATCAGTGTTCAGTCAAAAAAACCTGCAGTGAGTTTAATTGATTCAAATGAGTACACCATTCCCTCCTGGATAAATATATTACATCACACAATTACTGTCAAAAGCAAGCAAACTGAAAGACGGAAGTGTGCTGTAATAAAGGCTGTTTCATGAATGTGGAAATGATGTACACATTTGAGCCTAGTACATTTAATGCAGAATTTTTTTTCAGTCTAACAAAAATGATTTGATTCTAGAGTTTCCTAAGTATATTGTCTGTTGGAAATGAATAGGTTTTGAAAAAAGGTCTCAAAAGCCCACATGAATTCATTAATGTAGCAACATCTCTTTGTACTCTATGATCTTTGAGCTTATGTAACTGTCTTTGAACGTTGGCTGCTAGTTCAGGTCCAGAGAGTAAAATTCCACCCCAGGATTTTGTTCCAACTGCCTAGGGATGGACTGGCGACCTGTCCAGGGTGTATCCTGCTTTCCGTCCAGTGACCGCTGGGATAGGCTCCAGCACCACCTGTGACCCTAAGAGAGAAACGGCTTAGAAAATGTGTGTGTGTGTGTGTGTGTGTGTGTGTGTGTGTGTGTGTGTGTGTGTGTGTGTGTGTGTGCCTAGCTTCATTATTTAGCTCAAACCAGCAGCAGAGATGTCTACACAGAACAAAATTTTATGGAGGATTCTCATCTTCTCTACCTTTTAAACCAGCTAAGCACTTTGAGCCCATATTGCTAACTTTAAAAAAAAACTGAGCATAAGTTGAGAGGTTTGAGGCCGTTCAGATGTCATTTCATCACTTTTCTTCATTATATGATTATAGCCAAAGTACGGCATCACTAGTCATCATCTCATTGCTTAAGGACTGGCTCAAATATGCAACTCAGCATTTTCAAAATCTGTTCACACATTCACACCTGTAACTCTCCCCCAACCAGATGCTGATTCAGTGGTGCTGTGTTCTACTCTTAACACCCATCCTCTCTCGTGTCCAAGCACTGGCCTGTGATGAGGCTACACAATATGAATGGCCTAGGAATAAACCCACAGTGTGCTGCAATAAATGCCTACCAGGTGAGTTCTCATAGAGGGGCTCTGTGTCATCTGAAAAAACTTTGCTTAACCTTTATTCTGCTTGTTTGAGACTAATGATATTAATGAAATAATGATTCAATTATATATCATGAAAAAGAGATTTCCAAATGTTTAAATCTTTTTGGCAAGACTACTGAGAGCATGGTGACCTTTTCACTGATGTCTGACTTAAAAAAAATTCATGTTAATATAAGGGGAAAGCACTTGTGCAATATTTCATGACCAGATTGTCAGAAATGACACATCAGGTTTCTAACTAGGGAGCAGGCAGAATTGGGGTTATACTTACAGATAATTGGAATTATTTATAAAAATAAAAACTTAAACATAGCAATCCCACAACAGATGCTTGAGACAATAAAGAAATGACAACATATTATTATTATTATTATTATTATTATTATTATTATTATTATTATGGATCCAAGGTTCTCAATCATCATCCTGCTCTACAGTCACTTCAAATCAGGAAGGTCTTTATACATTAGCTGATGAGTTGAACAGGAAAAGGCCAAAATGCCCAGGTTATTTCAGGATCATGACTACGAAATGAAAGAGAATTACAAGAGAAACATGAAAAGAAGAGGAAGAACACGTTTCTAGTCTTTTAGACCCGGAGAAAATGTAAACAAAAGTAAAAAGGAGGAAGTGTGAAGTGTGACACAGGCCTACTGTATTCATACAAGGCTCTAGTATGCCAAGAATACAGCAACACTTTCCACTGAAAATGAGACAGAAGTTAATATGAACTTTCAAAGGTGACAGACTGTTATTAAGACAGGCTTATATTAGCATAATTCAGTGATTAAATTCAGTGATGCCTTTATAGGACATTTCTAATGTTAAAATCTTTAGCCACATCATTTTTAATTTATTTACTGCAATATATTTCCCTGGTATGAATACTAAATATTTAATACAGAACCAGAAACTTGTAGCATGCAGAAAAGATGTAGCTTGTTCTAAGTGTTCTGTCTGTGCAACAAAATGTAAGAAACAAGTCTGTATGTGACAGAATTATTGATATTAACTGTATACTTCCAAAATTGTGATAAAAGTTGCAATGATAGAAGCATCTATGTATTAATGTCTAAAACAACTTTAAACAGGTAATCAGGTAATAGAACAAAATTTAAAAGTGACCCTCTGAATGCTGTGTATAGGAATGACACATGGCATTCTTGAAAATGATGACTTGCTCTCCTAACAGTAAAGACTTACTGATACCATGCTTACTGACAACTGCTGACACATACCCTTATTGACACATCATAACTAAAATAACACAGCCGCAGAATCAGAACGTGAGGCCCTTCGACCACGTGCAGCCATCGATGTTACCATCCCTCAGAAGATTCTGACATTACCTGTGTGTGTGTTTATGTGTTTGTATGTGTGTGCGTAGGAGAGTACCTCAAGGAGAGATGTGAGCAAAATCAAAATACACGATGTGGAGCATGTGGAGAAGGCTACTACATGGACAGATACAATTTTGAAATGACATGCCGCTTGTGCACTGACTGTGCCAAAGAAAGTAAGTTTTAAACTTACGTTTCACAGCTTGTGTTCAGAGCACATACATACTCATACACATTACTTGTGTCCAGGATCAGCAACAGAATTACAGTCTAAAATGTATTTGCCCATCATTTCTCTGAACTGGTAAATGAATCAACTTCATCATATGAAAAGTCTGAAATGTTAAATGGTAATCATGAAATGACACTAACAAAAGAAGAGGGGACCCCCCTTAACTCTGACTTCAGTGGGTTTCCAGCAGTCGGGGGGGGAAGGGAGGGTCTCGGGCTCAAACTGAAAACACTGAGTCACACAGTGTTTACACTAAGTGTAGTCTTAAAGCTAGGAGATATTTCTGAGGAGGTTACATATAAGATAATCAACTTGCATAAGGAAGGCAAAGTCAAAGAAAAATAAAAAGGAGTCTCCAAACCGAGAGGACCAAGCAAGAAGAAATTAAAAGTGCTGCTTTAAACTTAAGCAACTGCTATCAGCTACTGATGTTACTAATGATTAGGGTGGCGTACTGTTACCTAAACAATAACTACTGAGTTTTACTTGTCTCCTGGAGACCACATTAGTAACTATGTTTAACTTATAAGAGCTACTAATTAATTAATAATCACATTAACATTAAATGCTCAACAGCTGAGTCTAGCATGGCTTACTAAGATACAGTATGTAGCATGTTCTTAAAAGTTCTTCTAAAATACTTCTAAAAGAATTTCAATACACTACACAGTGTACAGTCTCAAAAAATATGTTATTATACTCTGAAATTACTTACAGAAACAAGTATCCTCCGAGGATGCTGGAAGCACCACACTACACTGTACTGAGTGGCATCACCTTACGTTCATTTTGATCAGCAGCCCTAAAAGGCCGAAGCACATGTTCATATTTGTCAGTATGGACCACTTTGCACATCAGCGTACAAATGAATGAGTGGCACACAAAGCACAATTAGTATTTACGACAGTGGTGTAAAAGTGAAATACACATTATGACTTTAGGGGGAGCACAAGAAGAAAAAAAAAACAATTCTTGCATAAAAATAAAAAATAAAATATTCTTTGACATGATGTTATAGAAACACCACTTTTAGTTCTTTGAGGCAGTTGTTCTCATGTTGGTTTTCAGTGAACCCCAGATGCATTGCAAGTTAGGTTGGAGGAAGTATCTGGACTGTATGGGGGGATCTCCCAGGACCAGTTTGTAATCAAATGCCTTAAACAACCCTTCAAATGATGGTTATTTAAAGAATCAATTTTTGTAGAGACGTGTATTAAGAACCATTTTAAAGCTTAAAGGACATTACATGATCTAAATGTTCTTTAACAAAGAACCTTTTAATTTCCCAAACTTATTCTAATGGTTATTATAGTAAACAACTGGAGATCAATGCAAAGCTATTCTTATTTTTTAGGACTGAGTAATGAAAACCTGAACTAATGGATCTCCAAGCATTTAATAGATTGAAGAGTTTTCTGAGAACTGTATGACCAAGCCTTGAACCTTTTAGGATCCTTTATTTTTTAGAGTGCAGTGGATCCACAAAGAAACATTAGTGGGTTCACTGTCAGATCTCTAGCAAGCAGTTAGCAAAGATATATAGTTTGGCATTAAGTTCAGTATGATGAGCATGCAATTTTTCAACAATTGACATATAGTTTTAACAATTAACCTACAATGGAGTCCAAATGTCTGAGGCCACATTGGAAATCTGGGATTTAAACCTGGAAATGAATGACAGAAATTCGGAAGAAATTTAACAAAGAAGAAATACAGTGCTCTCCACAATTATTGGCACCCCCCGTTAAAATGTATTAAAAGCCTTAAAATAAATAAAATTTATTTTTTTATTTTTTTTTATTTCAGAAGCATAATCTCACACTGATAATAGTAGAAAAATGCCATTTTTAACTCAAGCGAATAAAAAAAATCCCTGACTAAGAAAACATTATTTTTCATAAAATCACCTGTTCCACAAGTATTAGCGCCCCTAACAATTCCTAGAAAATAAATGTAATTGAAGCATTTCTGTGATTTCTACTGTAGTTTATAAAGTTGATCAGAGTATCTAGACCTTAATTAGTAATTCATCACTTCCTGTTTCCCTGGGGTATAAATATGACGTGACACAGAGGCCTATTTCTCTTTTCCACTCTTCAACATGGGAAAGACAAGAGAACACATCATTCAAGTAAGGCATATGTGTTTCGACCTTCATAAGTCAGGCAATGGCTACAAGAAAATAGCCACTCGTCTACACCGGCCCATATCTATAGTCAGAGGAATCATCAAGAAGTTTAAAACAACTGTAACAGTGGCAAACACGCCTGGACGAGGACGCAAGTTTATCTTGCCACCACGCACAGTGAGGAGGATGGTAAGAGAAGTAAAAAGTTCTCCAAAGCTCACTATTAAAGAATTGTATCAAAGAGTGGTATCTTGGGGTCATAAAGTCTCCATAACAGCCATCAGGTGCTATCTACATGCCAACAAGCTGTTTGGGAGGCGTGCACAGTAAAAGCCTTTTTTTCACTTACAAGCATAAACGTAAATGTCTGGAGTTCACTAAGCGGTACTGGGACTTCAACTATGACCATGTGCTTTGGTCAGATGAGACCAAGATAGAGCTTTTTGGCAACAAACACTCTAACTGGGTCTTCAGTATCTGTGATGCTGTGGGCCTGTTTCTCTTCCAAAGGCCCTGGGCACCTTGTTAGGGTGCATGGCATCATGAACTCTTTGAAATACCAGGACATTTTAAATCAAAATCTGGTGGCCTCTGCCCTAAAGCTGAAGACAGGTCATCACTGGGTCTTTTAGCAAGATAATGATCCCAAACTTGTGGCCAAATCTAAACAAAAATGGTTCACCAGACACACAATCAAGCTCCTCCCATGGCCATCTCAGTCCCCAGACCTCAACCTAATGGAAAACCTGTGGGTTGAGCTGAAGAGGAGAGTGCATAGGAGAGGACCCAGTATTCTGAACGATTAAGAGATATAGTGCAAAGAGGAATGGTTGAAGATCCATCTCTCTGTATCCTCTCATCTCTCTGTGTAATGTTATAGGAGAAGATTAAGTGCTGTCTTGTTGGCAAAAAGGGGTTGTGCAAAGTATTAACATCAGGGGTGCCAATAATTATGGCACAGATGATTTCATGTAAAAGAATTATTTCTTAATATGGGATTATTTTCCCACTGAATAACGCACTTGAATTGGATTTTTCTCTATTTTTGTATTGCTGTCCTATATTATTTAAAAAAATATATATTAGAAGCCTAAGAACACATCTTAACGAGGGGTGCCAATAATTGTGGACGGTGCTGTATTCAAGATTCACAAGCCACTATTCAGAAGTAAGCACATTTGTGACAGTATCTGTGTTAAAGCCTTTGTAAAAAGGTCAGATTTTTTAGTGTTTATCTCTTTAGGAAGTTTGGGAGGTTGTTCCTCTCCTAGCATTTCCATAGTGTATTTGTCGATGTGGGCTTTCAAAAAAGGATCAGACTGGCTAATTAATGGAGGAAATACCCAAGTAATTTCTGTTATCAGGCTGCCCAAACATCTACATGTGACCTCTCAGTGGTGGCGCACAGTCTGCCAGAAACTTTATTACTGCAACAACCCTCTACACACTTAAGTCCAGTACTCACACCCATCCTCTAATTGTTTTTAGACCTAGGTGTTCATTCCATGATCACCACTCTAGTTGACACAGGCAAGCACAGCTTTCCTATACATTTTGGAGCACTCGTGCTCAAATATGCATAAATTTACATGCTTCCAGTCATTGTAACCTTGATGAAATGGGCTTGAACATTCATTCATTTCCCCATATATCTTACAAACAAAACAAAAAACACTCCCTTGAGAGGGAAGTTTAGACAGAGATTATCTGGGTTAATATTCACCATTGCTTAATTTGTGACTGAAGAAAGTTTTAGGAAACAGTCGCCTCTTGGTATTGGTGCTTTGAGGCAGATTAGAAAGGCCAACCTCTTTATTCGTACAAGATTCAGCATTTTTCTTTGCCCAAGAAGCGTGCATGCTGTGGTTAATCTTACCTGGCCATCATCGACCTGGCTCTGTGCTGTGAAGATCGTTAGCACTGAGGCCTGCAGTGCAATTGGGCTGCTTAGTGGTTTGGGGTTCCAGGGCACTACTCTCCTCTGCTGCCAGAGCGCCTGAGGGAGGTGTAGTGGACGTAGGGCTGATTGGTAGAAGTATCGATGCAGTAGTAGTTCTAACAATACTGCTGGGCAATTGTTATAAGCCATACAAGAACAAGGGACATATTACAGAAACAACTTATGTCTGAAATCTTATCTGTTTAGTCACCATGACAATTTCAGTTTGGACTGAATTTAGAACAGAAGCTATTACAAAAGAACAGTTCTCAAGTTCATAATCTCATAATAACTCCAGATGAGGAAACAGTACTACAGAAACCACAGCATGCCCACTCCAGGTAAGGGGAAAGGACCTGCCCCAGGTGGAGGAGTTTAAGTATCTTGGGGTCTTGTTCACGAGTGATGGGAAGAGGCATCGTGAGATCGGCCGTAGGCTGGGACAGGTGGCAGCAGTAATGCGGTCACTGTACCAGACTGTTGTGGTGAAGAGGGAGTTGAGCCAAAAGGCGAGCTCTCTGTTTACCGGTCGATCTACATCCCAACCCTCACCTATGGTCATGAGCTGTGGGTAATGACCGAAAGAACGAGATCGCGAATATAAGTGGCGGAAATGAGCCTCTTCGCAGTGTGGCGGGCTACACGCTGTGCGATAGAGTGAGGAGCTCGGTCATCCGGGAGGAGCTCAGAGTAGAGCCGCTACTCCTCCGCATTGAGAGAAGCCAGCTGAGGTGGTTCGGGCATCTGATCCAGATGCCCAAAGAACGCCTCCCGGTGGGGGTGTTCCAGGCACGGCCAACCGGGACAAGACCCCGGGGTCGCCCTAGGACCCGCTGGAGGTATTATGTCTCCAAGTTGGCCTGGGAGCGGCTTGGGGTCCCCGGGAATGAGCTGGAGGAAGTTGCGGGGGTCAGGGTCATCTGGGATTCTCTGCTCTCCCAACTGCTACCTCGACCCTGTTTGGACTAGCGGGCAACGATGATGATGGATACTACAGAAACTCCTAAATAGACAAAAAATTCTGTCCTAAATTCCAGAACTCCAGAGGTGTCTTAGGTTCTGTTCAACCATCTGTTTCTATGATTTTATGCAATGACAGACAGCATAGCTCACTATAAATAGCGTAGTGGTGTTACATTTATCTACATTAACTACTATGCTTTATGAGTTTTTTTTCCAACAGCAAGACACTGCAGACACAATCTCCACCATCCCCTCTTATTACCCTTGTGTGTTAATGTTGATGAAAACTCATCAGATAAAATATTATAGTGATGGTGGTGAATATTGGAGAGACAGTATTAGAAGGAATAACTAAAGTGTTTGGGAAACTGTAACTGGAGAGCAGCGATGCTCTGATAAATACCACAAATCGCTGTCTCAGTATTCTTAAGTTTATTGTGTTTTGGTTCTGTTTGACCTATATTAGTAATGGTAGATTGGCTAGCTGTCTGGCTAACTTCTTTATTCCTCAAGATTCCTAAATTAAGTTAAGATTTGCTTCTGTAATATGAATTTGTGAAAAATATTATCTTGACCTATCAGATGTTAACTTAAGATGAAAAGATATTTCTGACAAAGACATTTCCGTATGGCCCCAGGCTCCAATCTCTCTGAATGGTAAAATAGCAAAATACTCAAAATTGAAGGTTAAATTACCATTTAAAAACATATCTCTCTGGTACTAAACACCTTCTCTGCCTCATCTTCTAGCTTTTTGGGCTCTTCTATGCTAACAGTATGCTAGTCACCGTTCCCTGTCGGGCTAGCTATGCATCTTGTGTAGTGGGACTAACTGATTGCTTATCTGACTTTGATGCCTCAGATTGTGGTGATGAATTAAAAAATTCATGTTGTGTATTCTTTTTGCCCTCTGCTCTTGTATTTCCTGAGCGCAAACATTTACTGATCTAGCTAGCTCTAAACTCACGTCAAATGCGTCTGATATAGCCGCCTAACAGAATCAGAGCAAATCATTTGAGTAAATCTGGCCAATCAACAGTCAGTAGTTTGAATTGCTTATTTAGATGAAGGATCATTGATGAATGTGTGTGGGTTCTTGAAGCTTTGCCACTTAAACAACAATAATAAATAACAGACAAACTGGCCAATCAGGGGAACTACTCTGGCCTGCTGAGCTGAAGCCCATGTAAGCCAGTGCCTTAAATCGCCCGTGGTGATATATGTTCTTATGGTTCCAGATATGAAGTACAACCAGACCTGCACTAAAACGAGAGATGCAGAATGTGAGTGTAAGAGCGGATATAAATGCAGTGGTGAACGGTGTGAAAGCTGTGTGGACGATTTAGCAGCAAAAGCAACAACAATAATAACAACACCTATAAAACCACCACTACCAACTGAAACAAGAAACACAGCTGTGACCAAAAATAAGCCTACTTTTGCACCCGACAAAGGTGAGCATCTCAGAACAAACACATGTTCACACATGCATTCTTACTCACCATGACACCCACACACAAACACAGCCAATAAATGTGTGTTACATGTATTTGCTGTTTAGTTCCCCACATTTATGTCAACTTGAAGCTTCAAATACACTCTGTCTCCACACACACTGACACACACAGACACAGAACTAGAAGTATGCAATATTGACTTACTCTTTCTTTCTTTGTCTCCCTTTTCTCCCACTCACTCTCAATCAATCTCTCACAGACAATGTGTGGATCTCTCTGAGTCTGTCTTGTGCGTGTGTGTGCATTCTGCTTATCTGTTTCATTCTCATCAGCAGACGCACACCTGCATGTGGATGGGCCTTGTCTTCATCGACTGGTCAGTAACACTCACCTTTGATTCAAATTCAATTATGTGTATATGCACATCTCTCTCTCTCTCTCTCTCTCTCTCTCTCTCTCTCTCTCTCTCTCTCTCTCTCTCTCTCATATATATATATATACTTTGATAATTTTGAATAAACAATTTTTGGGGAAAAAAAATATTATATTTTTTATATTATATTTCATTATATTTTATTATATATATTTTTCCAATAATTGTTTATTTCTAGGTTCCAAAAAAAAAAAGATCAAAGTTTCAGTATGGTCTCAGAGTCAGATAATGTTTCATGATTGAACCCAACTGCTTGATTTCCCCACAGTTTGCTGTTTTTGGACCGCCGAGAAGAGCTCAGTGGAATCCAGCCAGTGCACGGAAGAGGAGGAGGTGCCAATGCCGGTCCAGGAGGTGTGTGGAGGAAAGACGGAGTGGCAGGAAGAAGTCTGAGAGAGATGGATGGATGAGCAGAGAGGGAGGCAACAGATTCCACATGAGAGTGTGGGTGGAGTATGAACTGTAACATGCACTCATGAACAGAGTGAGAGACACACATGCAGTCTCTCTATTGTGATCTTCAGAGGGAAGGAACAAGGAGAAAGGCTGTGATCCATTCTTCATTAAGGGAGTTTGACTGCACACACATACAGATACACATGTACATGTGTATGAGTAAGACATTTTAATAAGATTTTATAAGGGTAACAAATAGATGCTTTTGTTGTTTTTTCTGGGAGCTCAAAGTCTGGATTTGAAGAGCTTTATTCCAAGATGCTGTAATGACTTTTTGAGAAATTTAATGAACAGTGTATAATTTCTCTAATAAAGGCGGTATTAGTCTATATAATATAGCACTGATATTCTTATATGGGGGGAAAAAGGCCACTCTCAACAGCAAATATAATTAAAAAAAAAATCCTGAAAGTGGTCCCTAATTTTGAGAATTCTTCAGTTTTGATGTTCTTCATTCTGGGGCTTGTAGGCTTTTTATTCCTTTTTTCATTTTTACACATAAAAGAAATATCAGTGCTTCAACTGTTAATTTTTTTGAAACCTCATCCAAATCTAAATTCAAAATATAAATGGATATGCAGCATAATTTTTATTTTATTAAATTCTAGCATGAAAATGTAAGAAATTAGATGATAATTAATGTTGACTACAGATAGAGAGAAAAGTGGGCGAATAAAAACAATGCTGTGTTCATACACAGTCAAACATTCACTCTTTAAAAAGCTCTGCAGTTTTGCTGTTCTGGCTGGTCAGTGCCTTCAAAACTCAGAAATGTTTAACCTTTTTGTAAAACATTCAGTGGTGTCAAATGTTTTTTTTTAGCAGCCAACCACCCAGATGAGAATATGGGTGGGGGGTTTCCCAGGACAACAACAACAAAAAAGATGGAGTGAAACGACCCAAACCAGACTGCAGAGACGATTTCATGCTATGCATGAAAGTATAAGGATAAAATGATGCTATGCATGAAATCTATATGAAATGTAATTCTTTCTACAGTATGTACAATATCCACTGTGCAATGCAGTTTCAAAGTGATGTGAGAATATTGGTAGTTGAAGGTTACTAATCCTCAGCCCACTGTTTGTGCCTATTAATCTCTGATGGCTCCAAACTCCCTATATAGTGCACCACAGAGGTACCGAAGTAATTATAGTCAGCCTGTGATCAGGGTGGTGCCATCAGCATCTAAAAAGTCTACTCTGTGTCATTTTAAAAATTTTCATTTATGTTTGCTGCATTTTTAGTCATGCTTCTTGATTCCTAGTTACAGCTATTCTAGTACAGGCTCTAGCCTGTCTGTTTCTCAGTTTTATGATGAATGATTTTCGTGTTTTAATCCTGCCTAAACCTTAGCTTCAGATACTATTGGAAAGTTTTTGGAATGCCTAAATGAAAAGAAAGCTGTATTTACACTGAACCGCTTCAGGCTCCCCACTGTGACATGCTGTTAAATGCTGAGAATGATTTCTTCATAAATAATCCTAACTTTCATTTCGTTTTTGTACTCTGAACACCTGTATTAATTTTTCTTGTGTAAAATTACAAACATTTTATTCGCATTGCTTCTTATAAAACCACATAAAAACATGATTGAAATAAAGCATGTCCTTATTTCTATTGCACATTAATATTAATAATACATACACGAGTTGGATCATATGGGCCAGAGAAACTATTTCAGAATAGCTTCTGTTTTCTGTGAAATAACAAGAGGATGAAAGATGATAAAATGAAACATAAAACATAAAATGAAATAATAATTGGACATTACAATGTTGTCACTGTCAGATAAAAATCATGTGATCCATTTTTAATTTTTTTTTCCACAGCTTAAAAAAACACTAGCTGCACTTTACATTGTGTAAACATTCTGATGAATACATCAACAGAAATAGTCCAAAATGACCATTTATTACCAACCTGTAATAAAATCGTTACATTAACTTACACTATAATATAAGAATATGTAATATAAAATATATGTTTTTCCTTCTCCTGTACAGTCACTGTTTTTGGAGATATGAGGTTTTGTTCTGACGGTGACAATGTAATACTGTACTGAAAATAAAACTGAAAACAAAAACTACTTATAAAATACTCTAAAAAGAGTTACATAGACCACATTTTGGTGCTCTCTTTACTAATAACTGCACAGTGCAAGGCATCAAATAAATACTTCTACTACATTTGCAGGAAGCAGCACCTCAATTCTGTAATCTCACGTGAGTCTGAATAAGGCTTGAATAGGCTTGGGGATGCAGAAGGTACAGGTACCAGACTGAACAACAGGGCAACCTCTAGAAACCTGGATACACTGGGCTGCTTTTTCTTAGATTAAAGGATTTGACTTGATTGCTTCTGAGGAAGATCTCCCTGGTTTAAGCTCTGATTTTTTAACTGCAAGCTAGCTTTGTGAATGTAAAAAGGCTTGGAAAGCATAGGAATTCCAGGTTTGTGTTTCTGTAATCACACATATATTATCAATTTCTGCTGTTAAAATATGAGCTTTAAGGGGCTAAAATTCAGATAACCCAAAATATACAGCAATAAATAAATAAATAAAATAAAATTCTAAAAAACAGCAAAAACTGACAAATTAAAAAATACTTACGACACATGACAAAACACAGGTGTGGCAGATTGTAACAAAATTCTGCAGGAAGGTATATTCTCAGGGCCATGGTTGGTGATCACTGATGTAGAGGGTGGTGCTGTTTATTCATGAAAAGGTTTTGGGATTAAACTCTTATGAAGTGCTACACTCACAGCTCAACATTAAAACTAATAACAGGTAGTATTATGCCAGCTCTAAGGTAAGACAAACCTTACCTGGGTTATTATTAATACGCATTTTCATATGAAGTCTAATGCAAATATTAACTAGCAAACTAGTGCACTTTTCTTAACTGCTGAAAGTTAGCTTGAGAAATCAGTCAGGTTAAACAAGACGGGACCTCATTGTAAACACATTTACAATTTACCATAAATATTCACCCCTTAAAATCTGTTCTTAGGTTAAAGAATTGTATAATAAAACTTTGGGCCCACCAGCAGGACATGGCCATGTAAAGGGTTAATGTGTTTGCACACATCACGTTTATTGTTTGTAGCATGTATCATTGCTCTGACTGGCTGCAGCATTAGCTTTAGCAGTAGCCCTTTTAGCTATTTTACCCTGAACCAGTGCAGATCAGACATGGAAACCTTCAGATTTACTTGGTTTAATTAATGCAAGGATGGTTTCCAGAACCTTTTTATTATTTTTTCAAGTGCCATACATTCATATTGTCAACCCTCAAGCATATATCTAGTGAACACCCTATAAAGTCGTTTTCTGAATGGCAAATTGTTTTCAGATGCAGTCCTATGGGTGCGTCTATATTTTCCTTTGTGCTACTGAGCTTTTTTGTCTGTCTGAACTGTTCAGTTTGATGAACTAAACAGTAACTGAGGGGTGTGGAACTTTTACAAATGGTCAATTAGATTTTCCTCATATTCAAACAGTGTGTCCATTGCCATTGTAATAAGCTACTTGTAATCAGAATTTTATTGAGAAACCAATGATCAGATTTCATCTGCAAATTATTATATCATTCAGGATCTAAAATGCTAATTAACATGTTTTTTGTTTGACACCCACTTAAAACGCTGTGCAATCAAACATGTTTTTGTGAGACATCCAAAAACCAACCAATACCACCCATATGCCCTGTATCCAGGCCTTCTGGAGATTCATCATCTTCATCTACGATTGTGAACAGCATGACTGAAACAAACGCCAAGGCCTCATCCACATCTTCACACATACACGTGTGGAAACATGTTTACACACTCACACACACATTCATAAATGTGTGCACATCTGCAAATGCCAGCTGTTTCATGCTGCCTTTTGACGGGATCCAGGCCGACAGGTTCAGATCAGCTATGGAGCGGGGTGACATTATGAGTGTGTACCAATCTTTGGACATGCCGCTCTGCTTTACGCAGACGCACACAGCCAAAGTTGTGGTGTAGAGTCCTCATAAATCACAAAGCACCTGTATAGCAAACTGAAAGGACTAAAACTTCCATTACAATCCTTCTTCTTTGGACATGTGGCATTCTTTCCCTTGCTCTTGAGAGGGAAAAGAGATGTAACTGCTGTCTCTGTTCCTTTCCTCTGTGGACAGAGGAAGTGGAGTAGGACAGTGCATATCACTCTCGCTTAAACTCTGCTGGTGGACATCCTCGTCATCCTTCTCTCCTGCGTTCTGTCCAAACTGGTTCAGCAAACTAACAAACACAGTGTTTGCACCATATATGTGGAGAGGACCTGAGAGAGAAAGATTATGAACAGGTATAATGTTTTTTTCTTATGGCAATAATAATACCTATAATTAACAGATAAAATATATGAGCATGATTATAGAATTAAACTGACAGGAGTACAAGATCACACAAACAGACAGATGCTGAAGTTCAGGAACTATCTTCTTGCCTAATCCTGTCCTAGTCAGCATACACATGACATCATTAAAAAAAAAAAAGGTTCCATAGAGAACCATGAACACTCAAAGAACCGTTTGCATGATTAAGGGGTTCGTTTTTCATCATGAAAGGGTTTGTGAGATTGATGGAGAATGTGCTGTAGAGGGTTCTATATTGAACCTTTTTTGAAAAGTGTTCTGTATAGCTCCAAAAAAGTATTCTTGTATTGTTACGTTGTCAGGCTTGCAAAAATAGAATTCTGCTTTTTGGTGCTATACAGAACCCTTTTCAAAAGAACCATCTAAAGTATATTCTCCCTCAATCTGAAGAACCCTTCCACAATACAAAGAATCCTTTAATCATTCATTTTTACTAAAGAACCCTTAAAGGAACATCTTATTTAAAATGGCAACCAATGTAGATACGCAAGTAAATGCAACTACCCAGGAAAAAGGTATGTATTCATACTATTTCTATAAAAATACTAGAAAATGTTTTAATATAGAAGGGTGTGTGTGTGTGTAAAGTTAATAAAATGTAAAAAAACTATATATATATATATATATATATATATATATGTAGTACACTATATACATACACTATATTGCCAGAAGTATTCTCTCATCTGCCGTCACTTGATATGAAACTGAGTGACATCCCATTCTTAATCGCTAGCATTTAATATGATGTTTGTCCACCCTTTGTAGCTATAACAGCTTCAACTCTTGTGGGAAGGCTTTCCACAAGGAGTGTGTTTATGGGAATTTTTGACCATTCTTCCAGAAGTGCATTTGTGAAGTCAGACACTGATGTTGGATGAGAAGGCTTGTCCTCTCAGTCTCTGCTCTAATTCATCCCAAAGGTGTTCTATCGGGTTGAGGTCAGGACCCTGTGCAGGCCGGTCAAGTTCTTTCACACTAAACTCGCTCATCCATGTCTTTATGAACCTTTGCTTTGTGCACTGGTGTGCAGTCATGTTGGAACAGGAAAAGGCCATCCCCAAACTCTTCCCACAAAGTTGGGAGCATGAAATTGTCCAAAATCTCTTGGTCTGCTGAATCATGAAGAGTTCCTTTCACTGGAACTAAGGGTCGAGCCCAACTCCTGAAAAACAACCCCACACCATAATCCTCCTCCACCAAACTTTACACTTGGCACAATGCAGTCAGACAAGTACCATTCTCCTGGCAACTGCCAAACCCAGAGTCATCCATCAGATTGCCAGATGGAGAAACATGATTCGCCGCTCCAGAGAACACGTCTCCACTGTTCTACAGTCCATTTGCAGCGCTTTATGCCACTGCATTTGACACTTTGCATTGTGCTTGGTAAAGTTTGGATGCAGCTGCTTTGTAGAAGCAGTCTGCATGCCTAGGTGCTTGATTTATACAACTGTGGCTATGGAAGGTGACTGAATACTTTTGGCAATATAGTGTATATATATATATAATTGTAATGGATTGTGGTGCAACTATATTCCCTGACCAGCCGTCATGTGCAATGTGGACAGATTTAAGAAACAAATGTATATATGTAGCAGTATTTGTATTTGAAGGGTTTCATTCCAAAACACATTATAGAGCACTTTTAATAATTTTCTTTTTTTCATAATTGACATTGTTTCAAGTGATCTTTAGACATACAAGAAATACCAATATATTATTAACCAAAATACCACCTTTATTAGAAAAATAAAAATGTGTTTCCATTACGTCAGCAGTTATTCTTTTCAAAAACTGCTGTTATCCAAATCTGTTCCGAATGGATCCAACCTTAAGTAAATAGTGGTATTTCAGCTTTAAACAATTTAGCCAACCGGTGAGACGGTACTGCAATTGCTGGCGACGTACCCAGGTTTCCAGCAGCAGGTAGAGGCGGCTCTGTGCTGACCGGCTGAGGAGTCGGGCAGTCTGAGGTGCTGTAGGTGGATGCAGCTGTGTGTGGGTGCACCTCCTCTGCATGGATGTGTTTGATCGGCTCACTTCTTTGAGAAGATGTAGTAACAATGTCCCCCTGTAACTATTAAAGGGAGGGTCACACAGTAGCACCCTGATGTACTTTGTGGGAAAATATAATGAAATAAAACATTTATCATGAATAATAGTGACTAATTAATCTCTTATTAAGAAATATAATATATCTTAAAAGATAATATAATATAATGTAATATAATTCCTCAGTAATAAAAATCTAGGGTGACTTTAAACATGAAAGTGTTCATATCCTACATTTTTCTTTTATTTTTATTGTATTTTATTTTTTCCCTGGGTATTTTTGGCCTATATGTGTGTGTATATGTGCCTCGTTCTAAAAGCAGTCCATGCTGAAAGATTCATTATAGCTTCAGCATGAATGGGTGGGGCAAAACTGCTCTCAGCCCATCCATCCATCCATCCATCCATCCATCCATCCATCCATCCATCCATCCATCCATCCATCCATCCATCCATCCATCATCTTCCGCTTCTCCGGGGTTCGGGTTGTGGGGGCAGCATCCTAAGCAATGAGGCCCAGACCTCCCTTTCCCCAGCCACTTCCACTAGCTCCCTGGGGGGGATTCCGAGGCGCTCCCAGGCCAGCTGGGCGATATAGTCACGCCAGCGTGTCCTGGGTCTTCCCCCGGGGTCTCCTGCTGGGTGGACTTGCCTGGGACACCTCCCAAGGGAGGCGTCCAGGAGGTGCAAGAACCACCTCAACTGGCTCCTCTCGATGTGGAGAAACAGCAGCTCTACTCCGAGTCCCTCCCGGATGACCGAACTTCTCACCCTATCTCTAAGGGAGAGTCCAGACACCCTGCGGAGGAAACTCATTTTGACCGCTTGTATTCGCAATCTTGTTCTTTCGGTCATTACCCAAAGCTTATGACATGGATCACCACCTTATCGTGGTGGAGAGGTTTGTGTGCTTGAATGATCCTAGGAGCTATGTTGTCTGGAGCAAAAGCTCCTGGTAGGGTCTCCCATGGCAAACTGGTCCTAGGTGACAGGCCAGACAAAGTGTGATCCATAATCACCCCTATGAAAACAAGAAAGCAGGACTTGTGTACCCTGCGTGGATCAGGGTTACCGGGGCCCCACCCTGGAGCCAGGCCTGGGGGAGGGGCTCGCCAGCGAGCGTCTGGTGGCCGGGCATTTACTCATGGTGCCCGGCCGGGCCCAGCCCGAAGGAGCTACATGAGTCCCCCCTCCAATCGACCCACCACTGATGGGAGGGGCAGTAGTAGGGGTTCGGTGCATTGTGGATCGGGCAGTGTCCGAAGGCGTGGGCCTTGGCGTTCTGATCCTCGGTTGCTGAAACTGGCTTTTGGAACTTGGAACTGCTCTCAGCCCAATAAGTGCAAATAGGTTTTCATGACATCACAAAAACAATTCATATAAAACAGACTGTTTTTGCATCCTAATTTCCATTTACGGACTGTATAGACTGGGGAGTGAACAGTATGTTTTAAACCTTTAAGACTGTTTACATACTAGATAAAATTTTTCATGGAATAGGCTGATATGAGCTGACAAATTGGGAAGCACTATCTTTTCTGGTTTAAGAAAAGGACATTAGTATTAATGCTTGTTTTTCACAGTGATTATCTCTCTACTAGAGTGATGTTGGCTAACCCATTGCTTCCTCTGAGCGAACTAGCAGATATTACATCTAAATACTATTCATTCAGACAGTAAATTATGAAATTATGGGCAGTCTGTGGTCTACATTTCTAGAAATTACATCCATAGTGATGGAATCTTACCTTTTGACTACCGGGTGAGCATCGCTTCACCACTGGTGCATGAAGAGAATGAAGAAATAAGTTAAATTCTATAAAAAATGGCAGTAAGTTGGACAACTTTTAAAAAACTAGAAGAAAACAATTGTGAGTTTATAAGTGTGCATGTGCACTTACATTTCTTCAGGCACTCCTTTTTATATTGCCGGCAGAGATGCAGTGTGATGAAGATGATAAGTAGCACACTCAGTAGCACAACAATTAAAATCCAAATGTCTGTCATACCTGCTGTAAAGGGGAGAGAGAGAGAGAGAGAGAGAGAGAGAGAGAGAGAAAGGAGGAGAGAGAGTGAGTTTGTTAGTGAAAGACAGAGGAGAAAGGAAAGAGGTGGGCAGCAAGTGAGAGCAAGACAGAAGAGACAGAGATGAAAAGGGATTTGGAGAGGGGCAGAGTGAGAAAATGAAGGGTGAGAGTGAGAAAGAGAGAAGACAGTGAGGAAGGGAGAGAGGGAAAGGGAGTGAAAGAAAAAAGAAGGAAAGGAAGGTTAAAAGAAAGAAAGAAATAATGACAGCATGGGAAAGATAGCAAGAGAAAATACGTGTGAGGGGGAAATGACTGAGTGAGAGAGAGAACAAAGATGATTTATGAAAGATTACAACCGATGATGTTGAAATATACTGTAATGTGTACCTGCATGGGTTGTATAATCACCATAGAAATGCATTGCCATAAGAATGGGACACTCTGGAGCAGCCACACATGAGCCTAAGGTCATCATGCATAAGAGTTTGTGGTCCAGAACTAAATATCCAACATCAGTTCCTGACCTCACTAATGCTCTTGTGGCTAATTGCAATCAAATCCTCACAGCAAAGTTCCAACATCTAGAGTAAAGCCTTTACAGAAGAGTAGAGGCTGTTACTGCAGCAAAGTGGGACAAATGCCGTATAAGTCTTTCAGATGAGCAGGTATCTACGAAATTTTGGACTTACAGTATAACTTAATCACTTACCTTAGGTCCATGTCACTGTATAACAGCATTCCTGTTCCCTAAAATCAACAAAACTTTTCCAAAATCACAAATGTGAAGCATATTCTCACCAAATGGAGTCGGGGTCGGGTTAGGCATAGGTTTAGAACTCAGCAGAGTGGTTGATGCTGTAGTTGAGTGTGAGGTTGAAGTTTGAATTGGTTCACACTGGATGCAGTGGTCTGTGTAGCGATCTTTCTCACTGCAGAAAAAGCCGTCCATACAGCGGCACACCACATCAGAGGCATTGCTGCATGCCTTCACCACCTGCATGTGAAACGCTAACACACCCACACACAAACAAATATATCAGATCAAAAATTGCAAATGCATGGGAGTCTTCACCTGTCTGTACATTTATCACTTCTACCTGAGGAATAACTTCAACCGTCTTTTATTGAGAGTTCCTCTTTATGCATCATGGGATTTGTACATGCAGTATAAAGAACAGATGAAGCTGTTACCTGCCACGCAGTTCTTGAAGCAGGGATGGCATGTGCTCTCTCTGTTCACCTGGCTTGTGTAGGAACCTTCAGTACATGAAGAACACTCATGACAACTTAACAAGTATTGTCCTGGAAGGTTGGGAGGAAGAAGAAGAAGAAGACAAAATATGTTACTGGAAGCACAGCAGCATAAAAAGAAATCAGACTTTTTTTCAGACATTCCGTCTAGATGACCACATTTCTAATTTAAAAGGTTATCTTTTGTCAATTCATAATATGGTTTAGAAAGTGTAAATTAAATCGCAATCCAAAGAAAATAATTTATCTCCAAATTTTTAATTTTACAGGAAAACATTCTTGATTTTTAATGTAAGTTAATGTAAAGAGGTTTTATTCTAAATAATTCTCGATTGTTTCTATTGGTCCGCTCATCTACAATTTTTTACATAATGGAAATGTGTAAAAGGAAGGATGGATTAAAGCAAAACCTCCCATGAGCATATCACCCCAAAAACATGACTAAGTTAGATTTGATTAAATTGATACATTTCTGTTGTAGACATTGCAGCCCCTAAGTCTGTAATTCTGTCTGCAATGAACCATTTTACAGCAAACCACACTAAATGACTTTGTTTACATCTCAGTGATTGAATTATAGGGAAATTTTGGCGGACTTCCCCGTTGCAGGCACAAAGCTGATCACTGTAGATTAACTGGCTAGCCAGTAGCATTATGCCCTAGTCATATCTAACAATAGCGCTGAAACACGAGAGCTAGAATTCAATGCTTTTAGCCGCATTGCTAGAGTTTGGAGTCTGTAAAGCCACATCTAATTTAGTCTGACATGCACTCATCATTTGCATTTTTGAATCAGTAGTCCTTATAATTAAATACTGAGTGTTACTGCTTATTTTGGTACTCTGTAAATTATCTTAGTAATGAGAGTAAAATGGAAAAGATGCATGCAAAACCATGTTTAAACATTTACATTTAGAAATTTAAACAATTCTCCACCTGAAAGGTTATCTTACAAGAAGTTCTGATACAGGATTGTCAGGTTTAGTACTATAAAAATAATACTGGCTGCTAATAGCAGCTATGGCTAATGGCTGCTAATACTGGCTGTTAATTTCTCCCAACTGTGTTGGTTTATGTGTCATCGTCCTGTACATGCTAAACCACAAATACGGTTTGATTTTACTGTAAAGGGGGCATCTATCCCATCTTCCCCTCTATAGCCGTAAAAGAAAATAGTAAAATCTAAAGGCCAGACAGAAGTGCTATTATGTGTCAGTGCAAGAAAACACTCATCCTGGATACGCAGCATAACCACATATGCACAATATATACAAAGGTGTATGTGTGGTTGAGGGGGTGTTTAAGGTATAAGAGAGTGTGTGTGTGTGTGTGTGTGTGTGTAGCATGTCTTCATTATGCTGACTTGTGGAATGAGAAGCAATGAGAGCAGCAAAACAGGACGTTACAAGCAGAGAGAGCAAGTGTTCTACAGAAGGAAGTGGTTTATGTTTCTGTGTCAAGACGCACCATTTCCCATCAGAGAAACAGAGAGAAAAAGAAAGAGAGAGATAGAGAGACAGAGACAGAGTGAAGATTCCTTTGGCACACTTCTCATGAATTCTGCCAAGCAAAACCGCAAGCCTTATTACTGTAATCACCAAGCCTGTCCGGAGGGCGAAATGACAGAAACAGGCATATATGTGTTTTCTGTAGTTCTAAAACAGTGAAGTAGGTATAGAATTCTCACCTGCTGGACACTCTCTGCAGTCTGTACTTTCAGCTTCCTGTTGAGCATAACCGCATAAGTCATAAATTAGTTTATGCCTAAAGGACTAGTTCAGTTAAAATCAAATATAAGCAGCTTTATGGAGTAGAGTCTCATAACTCTACTCCAAACTAAATAAGCAGACTTCAGACACCGAATACATCTCAGCTGATTGACTATGTTTGGCGTAAGGGGGAACCCCTGTAAAATTTAATTTTCTGCTGAACTACTCCTTTAATGATCTATAAGCTTATGTGTCTAATTTGCAAATGAAGAATGTGTTTTCACAATGCTTCCTGATTTTGACATGAGACACTAAGAAGTCACTAAAAAGTAGCAGAGTTCTTTCGTTCTTCTAAGATCAACACCAAATTACCATAGCTACACTGGCTCAGTACTTGGTTAGGCTTAGTACGGGCTACATAATCATAAATGTATAACTGCAGTAGAGTGAGTGTAGACCGCTCCCTTAATTTGAAAAAGAAAAAAAAAACAGTCAAGAAAAATATACAATATAAGATTTTTGAGACATTACATGTAACTGCAGCGCAAGGAGCGGGCTTCTAATTTAAACACGGTCCTGCAGTGTAGCAAGTTATCTTAAAAAGCAACTGACATGATACTGTGAAATGAATGAATTTTTTTTTTAAATAATAATGAGAGAATCACCAGAGGTAGAGCGGAGCTTAGACCACCCGTCAGTATCACCATGACAACAAGTAGCACTTTCACCATCATCTACAATTATAAAATAGTTATAACCTTAATATGCATAGTCCATCACATGGGAGCAAATCACAATATAAGCATGCAGCAGATATTAAAAGGCTGTCACTTATGTCTTTCAGTCTCAAAAGACTATCAATTCTGGCAGCAGGAACTTTTTTAAAATTTTTCAAAAAATGCTACTGATTTTTACCCCAGATACTGATTAGAATGTATAAAGTAATCAAGCCACTGAAAATCTCCAAAATGCAAAAATATGAGTAAAAGACATGAAGAGTAAAATTAATGCAGATTTCATTTAAAGTGAAAGTTATTAGCTACTTACAACTCTACAAATAGACTGCTAAAGCAGAATATAGTAGTAAATACATGTGTAGCAACACTGTCTACAGATTAAAAGTGGTCCTATAGGTAACATCTCAATGTATGACTCATGCATCTGCTGCTTAGGATGTAAATTGAGTCCATTCTGCCATAAGAAACAATTCAAAAGCATACACAACTGATACAACCCAGTAAGAAGTAAATCAACTACATATTAAAAAAACTCACAGTACCTTGCGCAAAAGACAGTTCAAATCTCCCTCAGCCGCTGTTTTCACTCCTTTGTTCCTCTTCTTTGTAAGCGTCAGCCTCTCTTAGCACTCCACTCACCTCTGTGTCATTGTTTCCTCACCTGCTCTTTCTTCCTGTCACTCTCCACCCTTCTCAGTTTTTTTTTAATCTGAAAAATCTTCAGCTGCTAAGTATACTGCAGTGAGAACATACCATTAGACATATACTTAAAATACTTCAATTACATCACTGAATGTCTAGATCCGCTTCCTTTTGTATTTAGAACTAGACACGCTACAGTGTGAAGAGTGTATGGAAGTGTTCTGAATGGATGTTAACACACAGTAAAACACCTGTATATACACATCCATACGCAAGCAAAAATTCACACACGCACATACACACACCCTCTGTCTTTCTCTGAACAAAACATCTGTTACGCACACTCTCCAGTCCAGTACTGTATTTCCACTTAGAGAAGAACATCAAAAAGGACTGAGATTGAAAAGGTCACGCCAAGCTCATCTACGCAACGAACTCACACACAGGCACACTTCATTTTCCAACAGTACTTTAGTGTTGTGAGAGAGACAGAGAAAGAAAGAAAGAAAGAAAGAAAGAAAGGAAAAGAGAGTCAGCAAAGAAATGAAAGGCAATGACAGAATGAAACAAACTCTGTGACACAAAAACTCCACTCTGCAAAGTGTGTTTGTTCAGCATTGTCTTTTATTTTTCAAGTCTTTTTAAGGATCCCATCTTTCAGCACTCATTAAAGCAGGCAATGCAATTCTTGTAATGCCTTTAGTATGAGCCCAGCCACCCTGTCAAAAGATTTCTTTAAATCAAGTAAAACATCCCTGTGTGGTTTGATTAGCTTCTCTGTTCTTTGCCTTCCTTTCAGAATTCAGAAATAATTACTATCCAATTAATCCATGCCTTACAGCCAAATGGTACAAATCTGGATTCCGATCTTTGTAGCCTTTGGAGGTCACAGCTAACGGATGCCACAGAATAAGAGACATACATATAAGGTGCTTGATTTAAAGAAATTCCTTAAAGTATTTTGAAATCCAATGCCACAAATGTTTCTGTAACACTGTACTTGAACACTGTTACGTAAAACTAACAATCTTGCCATAAATAAGTCATGGCAGGTGTCACATGCTGTCTTTTTGCCATGACAATTTGTGTTCAGTAATAAATCAGTGTCATGTAACCAACAGTCATGACATCTCGTCACAAGCTAATTTTTACTTTGACCAGTAATGGTAACATAACACTATTATATTATTGAATAAAATCTGTCATGACAACTCATATGACATCTGGCATTACAATGTTACATAGAAGGGTTCAAGTAAAGTGCTGCTAATGTTCATAATGTACATATTGAGGCAGACAGAAATGTTCATATGGCCTGAGCCTTGGCCAGAGCATTTGTTTGTGGCCCACATACCACATGGAGTGATAGCCCACTAGCAGGCCAGATGCAGCTGTTAGAACTCATATATACATTTTTTGATCCTACTGAAGCATTCTGGCTAAACAGCAATGCAATACTTTATATACCAAGCAGTATCATAAACCACCATAACAGCTACTCAACTAGTAGTTTAACTAACTAGATCTAGTTCAATTTTTTGGCAATCACCTGTTCCAGGCCATCATTCAGGGTATGTGGGCCACATGAACAATAGCGCAAAAGACCATATTTGTGTTTTGTACTGACTGGTACAAGAATGTATTTAAATATGCGTGAAAGCATGAGGGAAAACTCTTCTGGCAGGGATAGTGGACTTTGCATAGCCAGTGATTATATAGTAAAGATCCTTACTGATTGCCTTTAGGTTACAATATCATAGCAGTCATACCAGCTTTTTGGATAAGCATTCTCTTTTCTCCTTGCCTTTTGTTTGTCTTTTTTTCATATAAGGTTTTTATACAAGAAATGTACTTATTGTTTCAGTGGCTTCAAATTTGAGGTATTCCCAATGCAGTCTGAATTAATATCTGAGAAAGAAAAACAGAAATTTGTAAAGCTGGTTCAAGTGCTGTACAAATAGTATTGCACACTATTGCGACAATTCATGCCAGAAAACAGAAGTTTCTGTACAGTGTTTTGACTAAAGACATAAAATAATCTAAGCATTATTTTCTATTTCTATTTGAATAAACAACAAGTAAATTCCTGGTCAATATAACAAATCAGAAAACACATTCCAAGTGAATAAAAGAATCAAATCAAAAAGGGGGATTTCAAGCAAAAGGAGAGCCCTACGTTTCTTGTCATTTGAGTGATTAAGTTTTAAATGTTTTTCTCATTTTTCGTGTAATTTAAAAGAAACACTTCTGGACTAGAAAGAAGGCTGTTTTGTGCTAACCTACACAAATGGAAGATAGTAATAAAGGAAACTATTACTCAGAGTAGGATGTCTTTACACAACCTGTACAAAACACAAGATTTCAAAACTAATTAAGACCAAATTAAGTGGCTCTGACTTTGGAGGAGACTGCTGATTTAAAACTAGAAGAATCAGAATGAAAAACAGAAGCAGAAGAGGATCTGAAACTGGAAAAAACATGATGGTTTTGGGGACAAAGCAAATCTGAATAGGCTTTAAACAGACTGCACTGTACAATATGTTACATAAATAGCCATTCTCAATTTTCTTTTCTTATTGCAGGATACTCACATACATACAGCTTACATACAGTTATAGTAGCATTTGACTCTTTGAATTTCAAAGCACAGCAAATATTTACAAGCTGGGCATTCAGCACCATGTATGGAAGCATCAGCTCCTGATGCTCTCTGCTGCTCCGAGTCAATTCCCTGAAAGCTCAGTTCACATTTGGCACTGTAGAAGTTTCTATTATTCCAGCCACTTTAGGACATGTGACAATGTTATTTCTCCTCTTTGATGCCTGCGTGTATCTCACTTTTCTTATTCATGTGTACGTTCATCTAGCTACCCTTTATCAACCTATGGTCAAACTATTCGTGTATTCACTGCACTTGTGAGCACCACAGAAGCCAAGTGTATTTATAGCACCCCTGACGTCCGCATGTGAGATGGAAAAAGTGAGCCTTGACCAACCCGCTAACTGATTGGTCCGTTTCTGCTATTTCTGTATTCTGCTTTTTGGTGGCTGAAGTTGCCAAACACTTGTCCAAGCAATGGCTTCCACTTTGCTAGCCACCAATAGCGTTTGTGTGAACCGACAGTGGCTTGAAGCCATGTCAGTTGCTCAAATCAGTGAGTCTTTCTGTATTTTAGTCAAATCTGCTGCAAAATCTATCACAGTCTGTCAGAAATGGTTTAGTCAAACGCCTGACTCTGTGAGACTACCTCCGCATTTACTACTGCGACAGAAAACCGGACGTCTAACCAATGAGTACAAAAACACACACGCAGAGATGGTGTAGGAGTTCATTTCCTTTCACACTATATAATACATCATCTCAGATATCAGGCATCATATATGCAGTAGAATAGCTTAAAGTGGCCGTCTCTGTGTAATATCTCCTCTGCTAACATTTAAGTGCGGATGTGGCGATAGTTTAAAAGTTTTAGCATTTACACTTTGCTGAGCCCTCTTTTCCCTCCTTTTTACCAATTCATATCACTGGTTCAACATCACTGTAAAAGGGCAGCACAAAACCAAATTCGACAGCGTGGCCTTTCAATTACTTTTCTGGTTTTCTTGAAAGGCATGACCATAGTAGTTGGTGGACTAATGAGGTACAATACACCTTGCTAATGTTGAAAATGCTTGAATAATCATGCAAAGCATTATGGAAGTAAGAAACAAGATCTTGACTTTGCTAATCTGCAACTTTTTTCATGAAAACTATAACAGCAGACAATGCAAACATCTTTTTATATATTGTTTTCATATATCATTGTCTGCAATGGAGGAAGACCAGAGCAAGTATGTAAAACAGCTGTCCAGTTGCCCTTTAGCAAGAAACACTGTGAAACTGATCACAGAACAGCATTAAAAGCTTAACCAATCCTCTGACCACAAGCTATGCCCTTCACAGCAAGCATTTATATTCATACTATGTAAAAGATTACAGCGAGAACATACAGCACTATTATTAAGGATTCTATACCACCCACAATACAATACAAAAAATTAAATCATATTTCCTCAGAAACAGAAGAGAAAAATACATTCTCATGAATGTTTCACACCCAAGGTTTCAAGTTAAAAAAAATGAAGAAGAGGAACCTTATCATGGAATCGGAAAAACAAAGACTAACAGTGGTCACATCTTCAAAATGCCACACCACACAAAGGCTAGCAGAAAAGACACTCTAATGGTATGGATGTGTGCTAGACTCAAATATTCAGTATTTTGAGTGCATTGCCCATTATGTCAAATAACCAAGGCTACCACTCACTTGTAAGGAGAGCAAATAGCCATTCTCTCAAATCTTATAACAAAAAAAATTCCTTTACCTGAAATCAAAAAGTTACTTATTTAAATGTAAAGCAAATGTTAACTGTGTGCAAAAGTATAGTTCTAAAGAATGAAAATCGGTATGGAAAAAATCAGCTCTGTCACTACACCCATACAACATCAATCAATCGCAATTACCACCACTAGGGGGCAGTCATTGTCAGAGTCAGTCATCACAAAGCCTATTCATGTGACTAAAGCTCCACTAGACCCCCCCCCAACACTCTGGGAAATATTTAGTGGTATGAAAGACCCAAACAGTCTGTCCATGCCTCTAACATTCAGGAAAGTATGACTTCAGCAGTGTTGCACCAGCACCTGTGCACTAAATATGGCTTAGGGTTAAAAGAGAGATGAGAAGAGGTTAACAATGTTTTTTTCTTTTCTTCATTATGTTGTTTGTTATTATCTTCCTCCCTCTCCAGTCTTCTCTCTTTCTGACTCATCACTCCCTTCCAGTCCTCCACCAGGGCTAGGAGATTGGGATTTACTGAGGGATATAACAAAATATGTTATATATGTAAAATAGCTGTATTGGAAATGAAAAGAGATCTTTGACGAGCAGTAAACAAGCACTACATTCATACAGCTATAAGGGCTGACACAATTCATTACATAAATAAGTGAGTTTTAGAGATGGCCAAATAATAAAAATTTTAAAAATCAGTGAAAAACCTTACTCAAAAACAACAACCCATGCTTAGCCTTTTAAAGACTGCAAAATACTTGAATAAACAAAGGAAGCAAGGATGAAAAGCCTTCAATACTGTAAAAAAATATAAAAGACAAGAAGGCATTAACTATAAATTATAATCATGCATATTGCCTACTAATCAAATTTTAGTTTTTAAATCAAGACATCACATTTAATCAAGAAATTGAGGTAAGTCTAAAAGCCATGCTGAATATTCTTCACTCTGCAATATGTAGTGACACTCTGTGCCAGTATGTATGTGTGCATACCTCTCTCCGCTTTGGGTGATGAGTCTTCTGCAGGTCTCCATCTGAACATCCAGTCCTCTCTTCATACTGCACATCTCCATGTACTCATGCAGGTGCCTGTTCATGTCAGACTTTGCTGTAGCCAGCTCCAGCTATACAGACAGAGACAGTGAGAAGGTTCATGTAGCATCCATTACAAGTTTGTACAATATTACTTGCTGAACACAGCCCGTACTACAGTTAAAAATATTTAAATTGACCTTAAGATCACTCTTACCTCAATCTGGCCAATGGTCTCCTGATACTCCTTCTCCCTGGACTTAAACAGGCACTCTGTATCTTTAATCACCTTCTCAAGACACTCCTCCTGCTAAAACAGAAAGAGAGAGAGAGAGAGAGAGTAAAGAGAGAAAAAGAGAGATATCTAAGAGAAACATTATCTATGTGAGATATACTGAAGGCAGCTGTTGAAGATAATGCATAACCAGAAGGAATATTCCACTGATGGAAAACCCAGGAACTAAAAATCCTCTCAAACTCTCAAACTTATTTCCCTGAAATAAGTACAACAACATGACTGGCAACACTCCACACTTCCACTCATCCACTGCCTTGATCAGTATGTGTTGGGGTATTTGTGTGGATCAGCTGTTCAGCCAAACTGAAATATTGCAAGTATTGAATTTAAGCAGAAATGTCCTGGGGCAAACTTGACATTGTCCATCAACCTAAATATGTCATCTGCACATGTGTGTGAGTGTGTGTGTGTGTGTGTGTTTGTCCATCCATCCATTCATCTTCAACCGCTTATCTGAGTCCAGGTCACGGGGGCAGCAGCCTAAGTAAAGAGGCCCAGGCCTCCTTCTCCCCTGCCACCTCCTCCAGCTCTTCTGGAGGGATACCAAGGCGTTCCCAAGACAGTCGAGAGATATAATCCCTCCAACGTGTCCTGGATCTTCCCCGGGGTCTCCTCCCCATCAGACATGTCTGGAACACCTCCCTAGGGAGGCGTCCAGAGGCCATCCTTACCAGATGCCTGAACCACCTCAACTGGCTTCTCTCAACATGGAGCAGTAGTGGCTCTGCTCCGAGCCTCTCCTGAATCGCCGATCTTCTCACCCTATCTCTAAGGGTGAGCCCGGCGACCCTGTGGAGAAAGCTCATTTCAGCCGCTTGTATCCGCGATCTCGTTCTTTTGGTCACTACCAAAAGCTCGTGACCATAGGTGAGAGTCGGAACGTAGATTGACCGGTAAACTGACACCTTTACCTTCTGGCTCAGCTCTCTCTTTACCATGACGGACTGGTATAGGGTCCGCATTACTGCAGACGCCGCACCAACCCGCCTGTAAACCTCTTGCTCCATTCTTCCTTCACTCCTGAACAAAATCACAAGATATTTAAAACTCCTCCACTTGGGGCAAGAATTCACTCCCGACCTGGACAGAGCATTCCACCCTTTTCCGACTGAGGACCATGGTGTCAGATTTAGAGGTGCTGATTTTCATCCCAGCCACTTCACACTCGGCTGCAAACTGGTCCAGAGAAAGCTGGAGGTCCCGGCCTGATGACGCCAACAGGATCACATCATTCGCAAAAAGCAGACATGAAATCCTGAGGCCACCATACTGGACACCCTCTGCCACTTGGCTGTTCCAAGAAATTCTGTCCATAAAAGTTATGAACAGAATCGGTGACAACAGACAGCTAGAGTCCAACCCTGACTGGAAATCAATCCGACTTACTGCTGGCTATACAAACCAAGCTCCTGCTCCGTTTGTACAGGGACTGAATGGCCCATAACAACAAGCCCCTCACCCCGTACTCCCAGAGCACTCCCCACGGGATCCCCTGAGGGATGCGGTCGAATGCCTTCTCCAAATCCACAAAACACATGTAGACTGGTTGGGTGAACCCCCACACACCCTCCAGGACCCTGGTGAGGATAAAAAGCTGGTACAGTGTTCCATGACCTGGGTGAAACCCGCATTGTTCCTCTTGTAGCTGAGATTCAACTATCGGTCCGATTCTCTTCTCTAGTACCCCTGCATAGACATTACCGGGTAGGCTGAGAAGTGTGATCCCCCAATAGTTGGAACACACCCTCTGGTCCCCTTTCTTAAAAAGCGGGACCACCACACCGGTCAGCCATTCCAGGGGGACCGCCCCAGATGTCCACATGATGTTGCAGAGGCGTGTCAGCCAAGACAGCCCTACAACATCCAGAGCCATCAGGAATTTCGGGCGGATCTCATCCACCCCCGGTGCTCTGCCACCAAGGAGTTTTCCAACCACCTTGGCTACCTCAGCCCGAGTGATGGACGGACCCTCGCTGGGATCTCCAAGCTCTGCCTCCTCTGGGGAAGGATCATTGGTGGGATTGAGAAGATCCTTGAATTATTCCTTCCAGCGTCCAATGACATCTCCAGTCGAAGTCAGCAGCCCCCAGCCCCACTGTATACAGTGTTGGTCGGGAACCGCTTTCCTCTCCTGAGGCACCTGATGGTTTGCCAGAACCTTTTCGGTGCCTGTCAATAGTCTTTCTCATGGCCTCACCAAACTCCTCCCACACCTGAGTTTTTGCCTTAGTAACCGCTGAAGCTGCAACCAGCTTGGCCCTTCAGTACCCATCTTTTGCCTCCAGAGTCCCACAAGCCAACCAGGCCCGACAGGACTCTTTCTTCAGCTTGACAGCTTCCTTTACCTGAGGTGTCCACCAATAGGCTCGGGGATTGCTGCCACGACAGGCACCTACAACCTTGCGGCCACAGCTCCGATCCACTGCATCGACAATGGAGGCACAGAACAGGGCCCACTCGGCCTCCCTCGGTATGCAGCCGAAGTGGTCTCATTCACCTATCCTGAATAAATCCACTATGAAGCAATTTATTAGCTACTTTCACTATTGCTTTTAGACTGCATTTTTAAGCAGAAGTGAAAATGATGACTGACAGCAATAGTTCTTCAAGGCACATCACCTAAGAACAATAAAATATATGTGTTTTCAAAATCAGAGCTCTCAATGAATGTGACTTCCATAGCCATCAAGTAAAAGTCAAGACAAAAAAGGTCACCTTGAGAAAGAGTGAATTTAATCAAGCTCATCCACTCTGATGTACACACGAAACAGTGAGATGCCTTTAGTATCTTCAGCACATTTAGAGCCCATAAACTTTTTAAATAGAAATTCCATGACTTTTTCTTGACTTCTCCATGACACAAAATTAATTTCCTTGTCCAACATTCAATATAGTGCTGGGCCATATTTCATCTATACGGGCATACGTAATACTGCCATATCTTATGATAACCATTTCCAGTTTTAGTGACATGTTTACTGATATATTTGATAGATTATGAGCATTTTATACATAGCAAAAAAGTGGAGTCTCTGTTTAAAGCGGTGTGTTTTTATTTTGTGCACTTTACTCATGGCTGCTAACTGAATGTCATTGCTAAGGAAATAAGGGTTAAATAATTTCATTAATGCAAAACTTTGACACAGTGATACTGTGATATGTTTGAAAATGTCATGATATTGAATTTTTTTATTACCGACCAGCATTAATTTAACATATAGACAACACAGCTTTTCTGAGAGGGAAAAAGACCTAAGTGTTTAAAATCCTGAATGCTTTAAATGTGATTAGATGACAAACTGCATGGGGGAAAAGTCAAGCAAATTCCATGACTTTTCCAGCACATATTATGATCCATAACTTCTCAAGGCCTGGAAAACAAAATTTCTGCATTCCATAACTTTTCCAGGATTTTCACAACCATATAAACCCTTTACCTTCCTGACTCATAGTCATGCTTAATGTTGCTCCAGTTTATTACAAGTGTAAATTAACTTTAAAACACCTATGATTTGGTGGAAGAGAGTTTAAAAAATGCAAATGTAGTGGGTACAGTTATGTAAATTGTTCAGAATATCCCTGTATTTTCTAAGGAAATTACTAGAGACTGTATTGAGTACATATCCAAAACGTTTCCAACTGAGTTTGGATGTATCACATTTGAAAAAAATTTTCCTCCTTTTCTTCCCTTGTGGACTGAGTGCCCACCTGCTTGCACATCACATTCCTTACCTCACTGTGATTAGTGTCTGTGGTCAGAGTGCACCCGGGGAAATCTTCCCATAGCAGCAGGGTCTCCTCAGTTTCCTCCCAGGCCAAAGAATCACAGTCATCCTCAAACTCACACTCACGGCTAAAACATACATAGGAAGGTGCATCAGACCAACAACAATATCCTAATGGTAAATTAAATATTCTTTAAAGAGTTGCACAGTCCTGAGACCACACATTAATTCATTGTTCATTTTTCAGGAGACATTTCTGAGGAGATCCACTTAAATCCACATTTACATAAGGACGGGGAAAATAAAATAAAAATAAATGAAAAACAGGAGTTTCCAAACCTGGAGTTCAAAACATAAAAGACATGAAAAGATATTAGAAGAGAAAAAAAAACAAAAAAGGAACCCTATCCAGATCTGATAGACCACCAATACTGTCATCATCAGATAAACAGTACTTAAACCTTTCATCTTTGAGAGAGGAAAAAAAAATCAAGCTTTTGCTTGAGATCTGAAAAAATCCACAGGTATTTCTGTCCAACGCTATGAGTCTGAAAGGACGTATAGCTATCCAGAAGTCGTTACTGAAAAAGGCAATAGACAGAAAATAAGAAACTCAAGCAACTCAAACAAATAAGCTCCTGGTGTTCTCAGAACAATGGACTGACCACCTAGTCCAGACCTCAACATCACTTAATGTGTTTCAGATTACTTTGATTGTCAGAAGCAGAAATTGCAACCAACCTCTAGGACTGAACTTTAAATGTGTGAAAAAAAACATCCCTGCAGAATTTGATATAATATTGAGTGTAATTTTCTGTTTCTGTTAAACATGTGTCCAGCTTTTTTCTTGATGCATAAGTAACTTGCACGTAATGGCTATTTTGACTGTAAATTAGATAATTGAAAAGTAGTCTCTGATTTTGCACAGTAGTGTCCCTTGTACTATTACTCAGTGTCCATTTTATGAGGTACACCTACCATACAGATGCATTTTGTAACATATATAGTTACTCATTCTAGTTTTATAACATTTTATTTTTTGTAGTCTTTGATAGCTACCTTGTCCATGAATGGAAAGGGACCTATATTGGCACCACTGACAAGATATTATTTGGGTAGTGGATCATTTTCAGCACAGCAGTAATACCACAGTGGTAATGGTATAGTAATGTGTGTTGCCCCTAAGGCTGGGCAATAGGACAATATATTTATCATGCTATATTTTGTTACAATATATGTATGCTGTGGATATAGTTAGTAACGCTAACTTTAAGTATACTTAAAAACACTTCCCAACTGAATGTTTGATCACAAAGATGGCAGTATTAGTACTGTAACTGGTATGTGAAATAATGAATATCAATCATTGTATTCACAGTTTTGGTAGTATTTTTTAAATATGGTACTTGTTTAAACTACCATGGTACCAAGTTTAGATACTGAATATATTATCTGTAGTTTACCGAAGACTACAATAAAACCTCAAGCGTCTATAATCTGCTAAAGTTTGAAGATGGTTACTCTTATCTTTGACGAGTTACAGCGATCTAAATTTCTGTGGCTCTCTGGACCTCCACTGTGGGCAAGCGTCTCAGTAAGGCCACCTTGGGTGCACCTAAGACACATCATGCTCTACTGACCTGTGGACTGTCACAAATTTTAAAGTCAGATTTTTAAAGTTGCTTGTGGTAAAGCATTCCATTCTCCTCGACTTTAATCACATTTCACTGCCGACTTTTAAAAATCTGAAGTCGTGCAACCACTAGAAGTACAGTAGCATCAAACCTACAGAGTGCACCTATATTGCAGGTGTAACTGATAATATGCCTATTGAGTGTAGATACAAATAATTGTTTGATAAACTGGCAGCAATCGCAAGGGAGAAAACATTACTGCATTGGCAGATGTTCATTCTAATTCCACTGTTCAACTGTTTAAACTCACACTGTAGTACAACAGCAGTTGTAACAATAATGTGGCGTGATACATGTATAAATGTGTACAGCCCTAATTTCTAGACTCAATATTTAATGAGCCAGGCAATGCACTAAAATAGTATGAAGGACCACAAAGGAAAAAATGAGCCCAATTGTCCTTCTGATTATCTGAATCTGATATCAATCTGATTAATGAAGACATGGTATAGGAAACAACTCACAGTTGGGATAGCATCCTCTGCATCTCTTCATTAATCTGATTGGCCGAGGTTGTGCCCACATCCTCCTCTTTTGTTCCACCTCCATCACTTTCTGAGGTGCTGGTTGGCTCATCCGTCTCACTGCCATTGGCAGGCTGAGCTGTCTGCTTCCGTGACCGATTGTTGATGGATGATTGAGGGCTCGGTACCTGAAAGGAAAATAATTTACAATGAGAGAAAGCAGTGGAAGTACACACGCAAAAAAAACAATGCTGACACTTGACCTGTTCCACAGCCCGTCCATAATTCGACACACATCACTTCCAAGAAAGATACATCAGCAGAAAACATTTCAGCATTGCGGCAGAGGGAAAGAAAGATGAGGCAGGAAATGTCCTTCAAGCATCTTCAAATCAAGTCTAATCCACCAAAATGAGCAAATAATGCAAAATCTGATCATAACAAATCCAGCAGGCTTTAGAGTACACTTACTTGGGCTGTACATAATCAGTCAATTTCTAGAGAGAGATTATTAGAGCCTAATTGAGCAAATACTCTTGCAAACGGGTCAGATGAATTTAGATGCATTGTTCCAGATAGGCATTACATTTTAATCTGCTCAATCTTTCCCCACAAAAATGAGTAAGCAGTGCAGTGCAAATACAAATTTCACTCCAAAGTAGAGTAAGAAACAGGCAGAGGCAGTGTGTTTGGGTTAGTGTGGGTGTGTTCCCACACCTTGAAGATTTTGATGGGGTCCTCGCAGTTCCTCTGTTGTGCCAGATCACAGAGACGAGCTGTGATATCGATACGTCTGCAGATATCCATATCCACCTTCATCGCTTTCTCCTGGATCTTACTGTCCAAGTCAGACAAGTCCTATTTGTGAGAAAGCAAAGTACTCACTTCATTACACAATTACTTAATACATTTATTATACTGCTTGCAAAACATTTTTGCTATGCTAATACACACTTTAAAACAATCTTTAATGAAACTGTAATACTACTGATCAGTATTTTTATTTTAAAAAATTCACAAACAATAAAAAAAATCATACTAATCAACTCAGTACTTTTAAGTGTTTGGCAGTTTGACATTTAATCAAAAGCTTAAATTTATCCCATAATCATTTGATTTAAAGAAATATGTGGTAACAGGACCTTTCAATGACCAAGAAAGCTTTGTAAACTCTATAATAATGTACTTAAATTATGTTAAAGCTATGTAAATGCAATAAATCTAACTTTAATCTCTTGTAGTTATTCTAGGCATAGTTATGTCCTGCTTGAAATCAGTGTGAGACTGATTCTCACAGCAATTCTCCTTCTTCTATTTCTGAAATTAGCTTAACTCTTTCATGTCTAACTCATCTCACCAAAGTATTAACAGAATAATATTTACATAAAAAAAGTATAAGATCTCGTAATTTACTTATTTAGACCTTATCTTCATCTCAGAGCTCTTTCAGCATCTCTAGGAGTGTAGAAGCAGAACTCATGTTTTTTCTCATTTGTCTTCAGAATATTTTACAATTAATGCTTATATTAATCTCCTTATTTCTCCCAAGAGGGGAAAATTTAGAAAGTGAAATTCAGAAAAGCAGTGAGCAATTTTCTCTATTTCTCTTCAGGCAAAGAAACATTAACACCTTGTAATTACACTCACATTGCTCATTAGACCCTTGAACAAGACTAACTCAGCCTTAAGCTGCTGCACTCTGAGGGCCAGCTCATCCTGACACACCTCACTCTCCTGCAGGTCCTAAACACATACACACAAAACAAAGTAAATTATTATTTTGCAGAGAAAATCATTTGAATTAGGTAAGTTGCAGAGTGTAGTGTTCCAATCTTGTAAACCAACTGGGACTACTTTAGCCAGAGACAGTTAGTCATATTTAACTTATTCTCAGAGTAAGAATAATGATTTGGGTTCAGTTTACATCTTTCATATAACACTGATTAGCATTAAATGAACTAAAGAGACCTCATTTTAGATCAGTGCTGTTTCTCTGAGACAGTTAATAAATATGGACCACTGTGTCTGTAATGTTCATAGAGCCTCCATCTCAAACCTACATACCAACATACCTGACGCATTCCCCCTGCTGGAATTTCAAGCTGAAACAGGAAAATCTCAGACATCAGAATAACAGAGGAAAGTGAACACCATACCCCACCTCAAAAACACACCTGGCTCAGAAAGTAAGAGCAGTGTCACGTGTACTTAAGAAAAGAAAAACAAGCTAAACCAACACAAATGAAACAAAACAGTTAGGGCAACATATATAAACTAAAAGCCTTATGGTATAAAATGCAATTATGAAATACTGACAATTAAATAAATGTTATTTTAGTATAATCTTACTTCTAGAACTGTAGAGCCTACTGATGCACCAAATGCACATTGAATACAGTTCCAGAATTAAAAATAGTCTTTTCAATAGAGCATTAATGTCAGTGTGATAGTGTAATTTGAAACCCACGGCCTCCCAGTACTGCTGACTTTCAACAGAGCACAGTGTAAAGGGTTTAGGCATTAGCTTTTATTTCGTGTTCTTTTATTAAATAAACACAGTACAAGAGCTCATTAAGCTCATGAGGGGTTTGATAGTGAACTGATGAGATGATTCAGCTGTATTAGAGGAGGACAAATATTACACTGAGCAGTGCTGTAGCTGTGTAGGGCAGGGAAGGAAGATCATTATTCTCATTTCAGATCAAAGATATGTTAAATGCATCTCTCTGGGTTTGTCTAATTAGGCTATACAATCAATATAGTAGCACACGGACACTGAGGGTTCAGGATAAAAACAGGACAGGACAAAAGCACCAGGAATACACAGAAAACATCTACATTGAGCTCAGGGCCAAGATAAAACTGCTGAAAAGTGATAAAAAGAGTGAGAGAATAATCCTTGACTCAGGCGCTACCAAAAGACCACAGAACGTAGAGAAAAAACATCCCAGCTTTGTACATTGTGAAAAACAAGCCACTAGGCTGCCTTTAACCTACAAAAGAGCATTCAAAATACAAGTTTAATAACCCATTTGAACTAGCGTTTAAAATACACTGCAAAGAAACTTATCTTGTCAAGTGAAATGATCTTAAATCTAGTCGATGTATGTATATATTTCTAATTTTGAGATGGTTGCGCTTATTATAAGGTTATCTAGTTTATTTCTAGACACTTTTCACTTGTCATCTTATTAAGTAAAATTATCTCACTATTCTGGCAAATAATGTTGCTGTTTCAAGCACATTTCTTAAAACATGCAAAATTATCTGTCAATACAGTGAGTTACAAAATTACTTAAGCAAAAAATGTCTAGAAAGAAGGTAAATATTCTAACATTAAGCTTACAACAATCTCAACAGGAGAAATATTAGATTTATTTACTATATTTAAGATAATTTTACTTGACAAGATACCATTTTTTGTAGTGTAGTGTTAAATGGTTTTGCTGTAGTTGATGGAGAAAAGAGGTGCCTTTACACAGATTTTTTCCATCATGGTCCCCATGGTTGATAGCACCCTTGGTTTATAGTCATATTCCTTAAACATGATACTGGACTTGCAATGAAGTTTAGAATAATGAAAAATAATGAAAGTTTGTGATAATATAGCACAGAAATACCTTTCAAACATTTTTGGGGTCTCTAGACTCGCTCTTTTTGGTCCCATCTTATCACAAGATCGTACATGACTCACATCCAGAGTTATGAGGCTATCAAGAGTTGGTTGAGAAATGTTGAGAAATCTGCCTCTCGTGTGTATTTGATGGATTGGTGTGTCCATTTTGTGTGAAACTGACCAACTTACCCATCGTCTTGGAAATCCTTCATTTTTTTATTCAGTCAACATCAGAAACACATGTGAAATGGTATGCAAAGAGTTCACAGCTGCTGAAGTTGCTGCAGCATTTTTGGATAGTAGCGGCAAAGATAACATTTTGAAATGAGCCATGTGGCTGTCATGTTATATGCAAGAGCCTTTAAAGGTGAATTTATTAACATATGCATGATTTGAGAAAATGCTCTTAGACCCTAGATGGTTGATAATGGAACTAGGGCTAAAAATCACAATAATATCGACCAGTCTCATTTTAGATTTGTCTATTACATTTTCATTTCGCACTCCATTAGTGTTAGTTAAATAGTACTTTATTGACAGACATCACTGTCAGTTCTCAATCATTACACTACATAATATAATAATCATAATAACTCAAATAAACAGTAGAAACTCTGAACATGCAACATATACTACATTGTAGTCCTGGGGACAGAGTTACCCAGAATGCCTTATGCTTCTGATTTCTGCTGATCAGCATTTTTGCTGTAGCATTTCGTTCTTCTCATGCTAAAGTTTAGGTTTGGATGGATATTTGTATGCTTACCATGATGGTGTCTTGTGTTGACATTTACCAGTTCAGTCATAAAGTAAACAAAGAATTTCTCATATGGAGCTGCTAGCTTACATGTCTAAAGTTCTGCCATATTATCTGGAGAAGTTGAAGGCCTGGTGGTGCCACAATCAAAAGGCACTAGTTCTTGCTGATATTATTGGCCAATGCCAATATATCAGTCAGGTACTAGGAGGAACACATTTAAGCTTGACAATCCTTCTGACATCTCACCTTCATCCCATCTCCTCCTTCTATTATTAAAGTTTAGTTCAGTCTCACTTTCTCCACTGAATATAAAGATGAATCATAAGAATGCTCGGAATTGTGAATCAGAGTGAACAAAGAGTCGTAAATAACAGGATGAGGTGGAGGAAGAGAGGTCACGCCCACGAGTGAGAGTGAGACTGAGAAAGAGCCCCCACGAGTGAGATTGAGAGAGAGAAAGAGAATACAAAATAGCACAATAATAGATATTAGATCTTCTTACCTCTTGTAGGTCTTTGACCTTCTGTTGGAGTTCCACTCTCATTGTGTATTCCTCCTCCCATCTTAAAAAAAAGACAAAACAGTCACCAACGTAAACAAGTTTAATATAACACAATTTCCTGGAGTACCCCCTGTCCTGCAGACCCCCTTCAAGCCATTAGTTGGTTGGTTGGACTGAATGTTTTAGAGCAGGGAAAACACCCAAATATACAAGGTACAAGCATAGTACTGTGCAAAAGCCAGAGACCACCCTTCATTTGTTTCATTTCCCATCAAAACAACTATCAAGTACAAGTTATTTATTTTTCAGTATCAGAAAAAAAGGAGAAGACAAATATTTAACAGAAAATAACATGGAAGCCTCATTAACTAAATATAATTCAAAAGTTTCTGTATTTTGAGTGTTTACTTTTTGCCTTCATTACAGCTTCCAAAATTCAGTCTAAATGATCCAAGTAACGTCACATGCATTGTGATGCTGAGGTCTGGACTCTGGGGTGGACGGTGCATTATACTGGGAACATCATCAGCTTCTTTGTTTGGTTTGTAAATTTTATTTTTATTAGGAGCAGCTTCTTGACAGCTACACATACTTTCAGACTCAAAATGTTGACAGAAACATCTTTTCGGAATGAAATCTTTTTCAGATCTGAAGATCAAGAGTGGAGCTTAATTATCCCTCAAAGAAGAAAGTTTTAAAAGGCCCATATATTATATTTTATTGAATTTCCCTCACAGCTCAGTGGTGTAATGGGCAGCGCTCTGGATGAATTTCCCTCTTGAGGTCTGCTTAATACATCTGTGGGGTCCATTTTTTCATTACCATTTTCCAGCCTCTCTTTATACACTAGAGTTAAAAAGGCTGTTTTTGTTACTGTACCTTTAAGACTGATGAAAGATAAATGAGCTCTATTCTAAATGCCCCTGTATTGTGTCTCATTCAAAAAGAACTCAGAACTGAAATACTCCTTGTAAGTTCAAAATGAATGGGTGGAGCTACACTACTGTAGGCTGAAAAGTTAGATAGATGCAAATTAATTGGTTCATGTGACATCACAGGCACTGCTCATTTAAAATGTTTTTAAAATGTGGTTTTCATATATGGACTGTATGGACTGGGTAGTGTATGACATGTTTTAAAACTTTGTCACTGTTTACACATTACTTCACACTCCAAGAGAAAATTGCTTTTCAGTTATATGGGTCCCTTAAATACTGTTTATCTGATGGTGACAGTTTTGGTGGTCTACCAGGTTTTGCACAGATCTACTAGAAAGATCTCCTGAAAAATTGATAACTTGTATTTAATGCTAACTGCATAGTACTGTATTTCAGGACCAAGGTGGTGAACCACTAGGCTCTAGGACCAAAGCTTAATCACTGTGATATACAAGCACATTTAACAGATTAATAATGCCAATCAAATAGGCTTGCATGAGGACTTTGTATAGTGCATATATGTGTGAGTATATATGAGTGTGCTAGCGTGACGTCTTCCAAAAGCTTGCACAGTGATTCATTAGTCATAGTGGAGCTCATGCAGAGTAGAAGTGTGCAGTAGAGTAGAACAGAGCGAGTCCTCTGCTCTCTCACTGCACACATTCTCTCTTACGTAAGGGCTCTTTTAAATGCAGTGCACTGCAGTATTTTCCAAGCTTATTAAAGCCTTCTCACCAGAATACAAGTTCAGACTTACAGCAAACATTACAAGCAATTCCAAGATGCCGAAACACAATTACTGAAGGAATAATAGATGGGGAAGGTGAAAGAAACAGAGAAAAGAAAGCAAGGGAAGGGAGGAAGCAGAGAGAGAGAGAGAGAGGAGGAGAGGATGACTCCGTCAATGCTAGCCTGTGAACTGCAATGCAGATACAGTGTGAAGTAATGACACACAGGAAAGGACAATCAGTTTGCATAGTGAGAATGAATGGATATATTTTATGAATGAATGAATATTACAGTGACTAACCAAGAGAAAGATACAGAGAGTCTGAAGCATAAAAACAGACAGAGACATGCTCAGGACGACAAAACTTCTGAGTTAAAATTACTCTACATGTCTTCACATGCCACAAGCGGAGAGTCAATGGACACATACAGATAGGGGCCTTTATGACTCATCAGCCTTAAATAAAACAGTTATTGTGTGACTGCAGGGTGAATGGGGCCACTTGGCTTAGTAACTGTGAGACAGGCCAGGACATAAAG
The DNA here is from genome assembly GCF_015220715.1 of Pygocentrus nattereri. Classification (NCBI taxonomy): domain Eukaryota; kingdom Metazoa; phylum Chordata; class Actinopteri; order Characiformes; family Serrasalmidae; genus Pygocentrus; species Pygocentrus nattereri. The sequence continues at coordinate 18,275,233 of NC_051213.1, forward strand.
CTGCAGTTTTTCCTCAGGGAATAAAGTGTAATTCCATAAAGAGAGGCTTTCACTAGGGGCTTTCAAGTCTAAACTGATTTAATACATAGCCTATGCCTTTGCTCCTCGCGTCACTGATTGATCCTCATTCCTTCTCCATTCCTTAATGAGATAGACAAATCCCTCTTTATGTCTGATTTGATGTGCTCCAAAAACACCGAGCACACTCCATGCTGATGTGTGATATAGTGTCATTTGTGTGTAATATTTCTGAGTGAACAAACTGTTAAATTTGCATTAATCATGATGAATTTTCCCTGAAAATTCCCTTTTCTCACAGATCAGTGCCTCCAACATGCATTACAGGAAAGGGGCTCTGCTATAATTCCATTATATCCATTCAATAATCACCGAATTAACCTCTAGGCCAGTCAGGACACACAAGCTCTAACAGCTGCACTTATCCCTTTCAGAAATAACCCAGGCTCAGTTTAACTGGAGTTACTGCGTGAGAGAACCAATTTATCACTGCAATGAATTTTGCTGGAACACAGGACAAACAATTTACGACTGCTCACAAGGCACAGCATGTTCCGGTCTTGTACACAACTTAAACATGAAGTACCTCCCCGCTTTAAATGAATGCTGGGAAAATGTAGTGAAAATATGTCAAGATGCTTTGCATATAGTGAGAACCAAACATATCTGTGCTATCTGTTTTATCTCAGCATGGCTGTCTTTGTAAAAAGATGTGAATTATTTTCACAGCAGGTGGTTCTCACTGCTCCCCATTAGCCACTGCCCATTGCTTACCAGCATCTTAACAGAGATTCACAAATTTTAAAACAAAAAGCCAACAGTGTCCTAATTAGGAGTTACATAGAAAATATTTTATTTGATTATATTAATTTAAAAAAAAATCCAAGTCAGTTCCCATTCTGCCAGCAGTATTGGTCACTAGGAGGCCTGCAGAAAGAGGTTAGGGAACCACAATTTTTTTTTTCTACAGCATTGCTCCAAAAAAAACTTTTTTGGCTTAGTTATTTTTAGCACCATGATTTAACACTAAGTGAAATCAGAAAGAAGCTTGTGCCTCAGCACCAGGAGCATGGACAGCACTCACATGCACTCACTTTTACTTATTGGGGCATGCTGACATCAGTGGGGCTCAGGCCTGCTTAATGCAGCTGGTTGGGGATTTTTGCTGAGCCCTCTGTTGCTCTGGACACTGCAAGGTTCAGCCATAGAGTGTATCTCAAATTGCACCCTAGTTCTGTACATGCCAAATTACTATTTATGGAAAACGGAAATGAGTGAACTGATTAGGTCATCAGATCATAATCCAGTATTCCACAGTACATGGCTATTTGCAGCAGTGCTTACTTAGTACAAGGTTCAAATGAGTGTGGGACTCTTTCTACAGATTCCTTATATCACATTTAGTTGCCCTCCTAACCATGATGTATTAACTTGTAAGGGCAAAATATTTCATATTTTCTTATATGTTGTCAAAATATACATATTTTAAGGTTCTGTTATGAAGAGTATCCACCATCTTCTAAAATTTAGCCACCCACTTCACAAGACATGGAACAATGAAACTAAATATCCAGTGTTTGCACACCTCACATTTTGACCAGCTGTACAACAGCAGAGGTCACCAACTATGGTGCTGGAGATCTAACTTCCTGTGGAGTCTAGTTCCAACCACGACCTGCCAAAACTCTTCAGGATAGTAGATCACCAGTGGGATTGTTGGTGACCACTGTACAACAGCATCTGGATACTGAAGTAGACTGAAGAGGGCACACATTTGTCCCCTATCACCATTTTGAGGTGCCCTTTGGAATGTTATCAGAGCATTATCAGAACATTTCAGTGCTCTAAGGTAATTTCTATTCTTGGCCACTCTACAAAATGACTGAATACTCAGCTACTTTACTGTAGGGTTTATTTGAGAAAGGTGTCTTGATAATAACCACACATGCAGGATGCATTTGGAATCACTCCAAATAATTGCAATGTCAGCCATTCTGTATTGTTTGAATTTGTTTAAGTTATGGTTGTTTCCCAGACATTTCACTAAACAGCGGCCACTATGTGGTCAATAGTGAATTAATAAGTTATTAATTGAACCATTCTAAGCAAAGTGCTAGCCACAAAATTGTGGCATTAACTGTGCTACCTAGCTCCTGGCGACGTACTAGTGCACAATAGTATATATAGGGTCTGATAATTTACTATACTACACACAGTAGTGTACTAGTACATAAGGACCAAGGGTTTGGTTTCACACCCGTCAAAAGCACATTCAGTTGCTCCACGTGCAATACCTACATCGCACTCTAACCTTTCTTGGTGGATCTGTCACGACTGAGGTAACCTTATCCAGGCCCAGAGTGCACATGCATTCCCCGTTCATGCAACCCATCCATGCATATAACCCCGCCGCGGCCGTTCACCTGCGCTTGTACTCGTCCCTCTCCCTCTTTACTTTGGCCAGCACGTTGTACAGTGCCCGAATCTCGGGGGTGATTGTGTCTATCTGCACGCCCACACCGTCTGGGTGCACCCACGACACCCCAGGGCTGGTGACCCTTTCTGTGCCTGCGCCCCATCTCCGGCTGGGACTGTAGGACCAGATGGTGCCGGGGAGGAAGCGGGGAGGAGGGTTGGGGGCTGCGCTGTTCACATTGGGCGCATTGTTGGAATTGTTCGTGTTGGCCGCAGCGGGCTCGGTAGGCGTCGATGCGATGAGCGTTATGGACGGATTCGCACTCCGAGCCTGGAGCGCAGCGGCCAGAGGAGGTGTGAACAAAACGGTGGGTCTCCTTGTGGAGGAGCTGTTGGCGTTTTGGAAGGGCAGGGACGAGGGCCGGACGGGGATGGGCCCCACGAAACCGGTCTGCACCGCGCTCTCTTTGCTCTGCGCCCGCGGCCCCTCTTCGCCCGCGTTGCTCTCCAGCGCCTGCTGCAGCTGCTTCTCCAGGATCTTGTTGCGCCTCTCCAGCTCATGGACTTTGGCCAGGAAGCAGCGGAAGCGCAGGTTAAGCGTCTTCAGCACGCTGATGTTGGAGCCTAGGTCGTTGCGCAGCGCCGCGGCGGCAGGGGGGTGAGGATGGGGATGAAGGGCCCGGTGGCGAGAGCCGCTCACGGGCGACAGAGCCGGCAGATCAGCCCCGCCGTCCTGAGCTGGGAGGTGCGGCTCGGCCAGAAGGAGGAAAGAAGAGTCGGGAAGCAGAGCCGAGGGGGAGTCCGGAGCTCCGGCTTCACCCTGCTCTCCCAGCCACGGATTCATGCTGCGGCACGGAAAGCTCGCACGCTGCAGATCTGGCATGAACACCGCCCTGTGCTGCTGCTGTTGCTGCGCTCAGTAGTTAACTCTGCGCTGGGACCTTTCACAGCACTCTGCACGCTAAATGTTGAGAAGCCTCTGGGCTGACACGCAGTGTAAGGGCAACACTGGTCGTGAAAGAAAAAAAAATGAACAAAAACACAAACCGGTTTTGCTTAAAACGTGGGTTCCGCAGTTCGAATATGAGGAAAACACAAAACAATAATAAACGCTGTGATGAGAAACCGAATGAAAACAGAACCTTCTGGTTGCGAAGGCGCGTGTCGCAGCTTTCTTGCCTAGCAACGAAAATGCACTGCAGGAGATTCGACAGGCGTTGTTTATTATTTTTTAATTAAAAACCCGCCCACCGTGCTCTATGATTGGTTGGTGGTGTATCGCCTTCTGCGCTAGGATTGGCTAGTAGTTCGTGTTCAAAAACGGCTCGCCTTCCAGCCAATCGGAGCGCCTACATGTCGGATTACGGGTGGGGAAAAAGAACAACGCGTTTCGGGGCTAAATTAGGCTACCATAATAGCCAAAGCAGCTCAAATAAGAGACTATTGTTTTAGAATTATCATCCACACAACGTTTTTTAAAAAATATAAACTGGTATTTCATATCCAATAAATACAGAACTCTCAACGTAGGCAATTTGCAGTGACTTGAAAGTTGTCTATGACTGTATGCCAAAATTAGCTCATAACAACAACAAAAAAGATATCTCTTCTTTTGGGAAAAGTCATTCATGGGCTAATAAGTCCCGTATGCTTGTAAGCCTTTATGCACTTTTCCTTTTGCCCTCTTTTCTAATACTTGTGGCTGAGTAACCCTTTACATGTTTACTTATGCATGAGAAAATAAACAAAAACAGGAAAAAAGGAAGAAAGAAAAGAAAATTTGTCATAGAAATTGTAAGATAACAACTTAGGCTAAGGTTAGATAATTATATGAAATTGTATGATAACTGTGCAATATTTTATATTATGTAAAGAGAATATGAAAGAAAATGAGAGAAATGTGATCAGTGTAGGACAAACCTTTAATTAAACTTGATTTCTTACTACTTTATAATAGGACATTTTGCATGCACTGACAGAAAAATGAACAAAATGTTTAAAATGGTTATAAAACAACTTGATATACATTTGCTCAGTAAGTTGCCTTCTGTGAGGGCTTTAATGATAATGTACAAATACAAATGACATCACTACAGGTACATTCTACTGAAGGTTTCAGCTAAATTATATGACAAAGATTTGTGCCAAGTGTCTATTTATTTTGCATATGCTGTGTAATCACACATTACTGAATGCAAATACGTCAGAGAGGCAGTCCATAGCACTGGGGGCAGAACAGAAGGAAATCATGGCCCAGGATATATTGGAGGAATAAAAAGCATGCCAACACTCTGGACTTGAATGGACTTTCTAAATCTACATTTTATGATTCTGTAAAAACCTTGGCTATTGACATTTTGTTCTTGTCGTTAGTCCTCATAATACAGCAAGCTGCTAGATGTGGATTCACCTTTCTCCTTCTCTTTCTCCTTTTGTCCTTTGCTCCCTTGCTCCCTCTGTAGGTTGGTCTGTGTGTCCACAGTGGGAGCATCAAGAGATGCACATCCTGCAGAACTGTCATCCTGCCAGGGCCCTGTCTGTCTGTTTCCTTTCCCTATATCCTCCTCTTTCATCCCTCGCTCCACAGATGAGTGCGAGGTCGCTGTACTTCTCCTCTTCCAAATGTGAGAGTAAGAGAGACTGATGCTGCTATGAAAACCTGAGAGGGGAGAGGGAGAAAATGAAGGTGGAGAGCCATTGTTTTAAACATTCAAAGAAATCTCAATACTTACATTGGATACTAAAAGTGTCACTTGACTTATACTTAATTCTTTCCTTACCACTGGAATCACTCCCTCCACTCCTTCTCTTCCTCTGTCTCTTTCCATTCTCCCCTCCCCAGCAGAACATGTCATAGACGTCCTCTCTGAAGTCACGATTCATAATCTGGTAGATGAAAGGATTGATCATGCAGTGTGACTTCGCAAAAATGGCTGGGATCAGACTGACCTCAGGCCTCAGACTGGACACAAGCCGGTGACCCTGATGCTCTGCTACATCAGCAACCACTGTAGAGATGGGTCTAGACCCGTGGTGGTTGTACTGATCTGGGGTCACGTTCCTCCAGGAATCATATATATCTCCATAGTTTTCTGTGGATGTCCAGTTGAGGAAGGGGTGCAAGCTGAAGTAGTCAGAAAATCCACCACTGGTGTGTCCAGTTCCTGTTCCTAACATTTCTGTCACCATCCCAGCTCCTCTGGCCTCTTCTTGCTCATCCTTGATGGTGAGAGCAGAGTAGAAGGAAACAATGGCATATGGTGTCCAGGCTATGAGGAACGAGGAACACACCACTGCTGCTATCTAGTCAGAATGAATAAAGAAAAGAGAAACATAGAACATTAAGAAACTGTTTGACACTTGCAGTTAAAGGAACATATCATTTTTTTGCAGTTTTGATTGTGTTTCAGAATCAGTAAACAAAGTTGTAAAAAAAGAACAGCCTAATTATCAGCTATTCCTAATGAAGTTGTTATAATTTATTAATCAATACCTTTCAGCAACATTCCCAAACACCTTTAGTGAAGTCTTTGGTGAAGGCTACATTGATTTTTTGTGCCCACTTGCCCAAAATTCCTTGAAATACATATTAGATCCACTCAGAGTGGTCAGGTTTTTATAGCTGCCTGAACAAAATGGCTGAGACAACTGATAGCATAATTTCAATGGATACTGCACACACATTCCTTGTTCCAGATGCACACTTTTAAACACAGTGCACTTAAGGTCTGTTTGCTCTATAAGTCCACATGTTGACATGATCAGGAGGGCCACAGATCTTAGGATGCCTGTTGGGACAGGCCTATAATATGTTGTTTTCGTGTTAGCCTCGTGGACCTCTGTGAACATCATTACCAACAATATGAGCAACCCCAGCGTGCAAAATAAAAACTGTTAGGAAATATATAGGAATGTAAGTTTAGGGGAATTATAAAGAATGGACAAAAACTAAAGTAAGCCTCAGCCTGACAAATCTTTGAGAGATGATTCTTAACCCATTTTGGGTGATTATAATTTCAAATTATTCCAAAAGCTATCAGGTTTGGAGCTCTTGTGATAAAAAATTTGGGATTTGCCAACATAAAAAAAACATTTGGGAAAGTCCTGAAGTTGATTTTAAAATGGGAATACCTTGGTCAGACGCAGGTCTTTACTGCTACCATGGCTGACAGAAGATGAGGAAATGGAGGCCACAGTGCGACCAGAGCGATAAACCTGAAAGAAACAGTGTTATGTACACAGTTTGACCCATTTAAAGCTGTGAAGACACTTAAAATCAATAAAAAATACTAACTGGAATGCTTACTTTAAGAATCAAACTTAAGGTAACAGAATAATATTTCATCCACCTCACGTCTATGCTACAGGTCTATGGCATAATTAAAACTTCTGATACTTCATCTCTCTCCTCATAATTCAGCAAGCTGTTGGAGGTAAACCTTCATACTGGAATTCTTTGTTGCCTTCTCACCGTGATTAGGATGGCGATGTAAGAGGTAAAGATGATGAGAGTGGGCATAACAAAGCACATCAGCAGGATCAGATAGACATAGATCCTGTCATTCAGAGATGATTTCATTCTCCACCTGCACGAAAAAGATACTATAAAACCTGAGCAATTAGCATAGTCAGTAGCCACACAAACAATTAAATCGTAATGCCCATCAGCACTTTAAACTGTACAAGGAAAACTATGAAAAACCTTTGGTGAAGTTTGAGCATCCCTAGTCAAACTGTGTGTTTTGTTAATTTTCTGAGTGAAAATAACATACGCTACAGAGAACACACTTATTATGGCATTTTGCATTTTTTTCATCCACAATTTCTGTTTATTTGCAGAGTTTAACGTATTGGAAAAAAGAAAACATCGAATAACAGTACAGTATAGTAACTACTGCACTGGATACATTTTGTGCCTTATGTTTTTTTTCCAAAATGTGCAGATGCATATTCTTGGAGCTCCTGAAGCTTATTCCTCTTCCTTTGTAATGACTAACGATGTCACTACCAAGCTTATCCTGACACTGAATCCCAGGAGAAATAAATATAACTTTGGGCATTCTTCTTATTAGTGTATTGGAAACTAATATGGAACTAATATGGAAGAATAATAAAGTTGTGTGGAGCCGAAAAAGTGGATTTGTAAGACAAGTAACCATGCTGTCAGCTCTGACTCAGAGTAGAAGCCCTTACCAGTCTATAGTGCAGCTTGTGCCATAAGGCTCAGGACCATAACTGCCAAAACCAAACACAGGGAGAACAGCCCAGAAGAGAGTGTAGGCCCACATCAGAGCAAGGGACAGAGAAACATGTCCTCTCTCAATCCATTGACCTGAAAGAAGGACAGAGTGAGGAAAATGTAAGAAATGTGCCCTCCATACTTTTCTATACAGTAGCTGCTAGTCTGAATTTAGTATGCAGAAATATTTAGCTGATTATTCGTATAGCCTTTAGGATTAAACATTACAAATAGAAACTGGGATGTCCCTGAGGAAATCTTTTCTCCTCAAATGATGCTCTACTATGGCTTAATATTGATCCTCCTAAAATACCTTAGGAGAAAATAGCATGAGTTAAAAGAAGACATGAGAAATAAAAATTCTAATAGTGACTCACAACATCAAAACTAAGAAAATTCCTCGTCTTTGATGAGAAACGAATTCTTGTCTTTAGTTCAGTCACAGATAAGCATAAGTGTTGTAATTTCAGCAAATCTGAGCACCGTGTGTGACTTGAGATCACTAGGAGGCATTTTTGAGATTTTAAGGGTCTTTTTTAGTCAACATCCATAGGCCCCCTAGGTGGCCGCTAAGGGGGAGTATTCCACTCACAGGTTCTTTTCCCATCATACAGGGCTGCCAATTTTGCAGTTTTCCCAACAGATTCGGCTGGTTTGAAAGTGTGGTGCAGGTGGCAATTATATAGCCTCAGGGTGCATTTTTGTTCAGCCATAGAAAAATGTTTGAATATGAAAACAAATGGCTTTTGAGTGTGACTCACTCATATCTTCGTGGCAACTCACAGACAGAGATATAATTACAGATATACATGTACCTCTGGACTTATTGACATACTTTACTGGCTATTAACTTGCTAAACCATTATAAATATGTGTGCTTCATTTCCTGTAAGTACGAATACTTACTTTTAATGGAGAATTATCCCAGACTTGTATGATCACATGAATGAGTGACATAGAACACACATACAAAATGTACATTATGTAAGCAAAACTAAATGCTGGTGACTTTTTTGGACTACATTTGATTGTAATTCAATTATCACCAGTTTCCTGGAAAAAATGTGGAAACTTTGGTGAGCTGTTGAGACAAAATGAAACGACTGGAAAGTGATGGAATGTATTAGTCATGTAACTTTGAGTGCAGCATGACAGAGATAGGACAGACAGGAAAGAGCTGTGTCTCTGACCATAGCGAAGGCTGCAGATCTTGAAGCAGCGGTCTAGGGAAATGAGACAGGTGGTGAAGAGGGAGCCAACCCCAAACACAAAACCCTGAAAGCCGTACCACCAACAGCCCATATCCCCCAGAATCCACCCATGAGACAAACTGAAGAGAAACAGAAAGAAAGAGTAAGAGATTGTTCTGTATGTGTGGCAGGCAGTGGCTCAGGGGTACATGATGGTGGGTTATGGGTTTAATCCAACAGTCCTAGTTGGGATGTTATTTGATTTGGGTGAATGCTGGAAGGGCTATACTTATTTGCATTCCTTTCTTAGACTGTTGTTCTGCCCTCAAGCAATGAACTTTAACCCAATTTGCTCAGTGAGAACTGCCATACTGTATGTACGTACATCAATTTCTCCACATGAAGGCAAGAGAAAGAAATTGTCTTGCCTATGGCTCACTTCTACATTTCAGTGCCACTCCCTAAAATATCATTACTGGATTCCAGCCAATACCTTCAAACAGAACATTGTTAAAATAGGAATTCCACCATTTTTTTTAAATTTCTAGGTAATTCAGTCAAGGATATTTTAGTTACACGTAAGCACCAATGTAAGTGACCAATCAGAGGCCTGGCTGGTGTAGCGTGGGTGTAGAAACTTAAGCCTTAACAGGAGGCCTTCAAGATGGCTGAAGAGAGAGGACTGATCATGTGTGCTATGTTTCAGTTTGTGTCTTTAATCTCGAGTTGGGAGTGTGCTTATGTTTTAGGTATTTTACTGGTAAGTCTTTTAACTTAGTTTACAAGAGTTTATCTTGTGTTAGAGGAAGCGCTTTATTTATTTATTTATTTATTTTTAACCTGCATACTTAACTTGTGTTTTACAAAAGATTGTTAGATTATTTGTACCACCTAAGGTTTCAAACAGGTGCCTATACCTTCTCGGTCTACTCTGTCTTGCTGTCTAGATGAGAGGGCGGGCACTGCCATATACTTCAGACTAGTAGCCAGGGAAGTGTAGAGTCATTAGCTTTTGTTTCTTTTTGTAGGTTAGCTAAGTACTGTTTGTCTCAGTCCAAGCAAGCGTGATTAGGTTTTTTGTTCTTTTCTGTGGTGCTGTCCACAGCTTGATTTTTCCAGTGTGGTACTAGATATCATAGCACAGTATTTTAATCCGGTGTTATTTTAATAAAATGGCTTTTTTGCTAGTTCCTTAAGCTTTAAACCTGTCATCATCATTCCGATGTTTAATTCCACATGTTACTGGTCCCACAGTGCCCTGGACATAATGTGGGGTTGTAAACAAGTAATTTGAAGTGGTTTTATGTGAAATGGTTCATTGTAGAGAAATTTGCTGACTAAGATTTCTTTACAGTGGCGGTGATAGAAACTGGGATCATGATGTAAACAATGCAAAAATAACCATTTTATTTACTTTTCAAAATAACCAGCGAATCAGTGAGTTTTTATATGTAATACTGACATTGGTAAAATAGACATTGGGCCTTACTAACCAGTAGCTAAGAAAAAGTCTTCATCAGATCCATGGTGTGTTCTCAAACTGCAGAATTGTTCACACATGTGTTCTTGAGTGTGCTTAAACAATGTTTCAGGCATCTGGAACCATACTCTTTATTATTTTATGTAATACATTTCTGTGAAGTAGTTTTAGAAGCATTAACTTCTTCGTACGTCTGGTTCCCATTATCTAGACTATGAACAGTTCTGACTCTGGTTCTTTCATTAGGACTAAACATTTCACATCAAAGCATTCTGAATGACTTTGTTTATATCTTATCCATTTCATCATACAGAAATTTTGAAAAAATCAGTGGAATTCCCCTAAACGATCGCTGAAGTTACACAGTTGCCAGAATGTAACTGATGCACCTTTTAAGATGGAAAGGGAAATTGGGATAAAAAGCTGCTGAATAAAAAGCCTTTTTTAGCATCTTACATACACTATAAGAATGAAGTTTCACAAATAATTACAATTAAAGACCTACCTGGAGATAACTACGCATGGCGCCCCCAGCACACTGTAACCAAAATCGCACACTGCTAAATTTATGGTCATCAGCTCATGAGCTCTCAGTTTCTTCCGCTTCCGCCCATGAGCCAGTAATACCACCCCATTCCCAGTCACAGATACCACCCCTGAAAGAGAGAGGGGTGTTGGTTCAGAGGTGATCCTTTCTGATGTACATCAGTATGTGCAGTGACCAATCAATATAAATGTTTACTTTTTCATATTTAAATACATATTGACTGTGAATCATGTCTTTCCTTTACTTAACCTGCCATGATGTAAAATGTTCTACACTCATTTAAGCTTTTATCACTGATGTAGAAGTATGTATCTAAGTGCATAAATACAGATAGATAGATAGAAAGTTATAGATAGATAGAAAAAAAGAAAGAAAGAAAGAAAGAAAGAAAGAAAGAAAGAAAGAAAAAGAAAGAAAGAAAGAAAGAAAGAAAGAAAGAAAGAAAAATGGTTGTTGGGCCCACCTGTGATGATGAGGATGATGGCTACAATAAGGTCGGTAGAAGGGGTGAGGTGGGAGTGGAAGGAGATATTGAAGGAGGACGGGTGAGACATAGACCTCCTCCAAGAGTGGTTCACTCCCTCAGACACGAGCTGCTCACAAAGAATGAAAAGTAGTTTATCCTTGTCACTGCCACATATTTTTATCCATTAATGAAAGAAAACAGAATGAGGCTGCAGCCCAATGGTCAGGAAACATAAAAATGTCAACACACCCTAAACCCAACATGAATACACAGAACACAACATGCATTCTTCTCTGAGTTGGTCCTGTGACTCTGTAACAAATCAAACCAATGAACCAGGTCGAATTTAAAACAGTGACTCTTCACAATTCATTTGGAGGCTATACATTCTGAACTTAAATACTACAGTTAATTTCTTTCACAGCTACACTAAAAGAGAGAAATTAGAGATCTCCTTTGTCTTTTGTTGCATGTCTTTACCAATCAAGAGTTACCACATCTCATCTCTCATTAGTTCTCAGATCAACAAACAAAACAAAAAAATAAGCTAAAAGAACTCCCTTCACACACAGCTAGTGGTATTTATCTCCACTCAAACCTAATTTCAAGATAGAGAAGAGAAGAGGAATTGATGAGAGGAGAGAAATTGAGAAAAGAAGAGAAGAGACATGGGACGGAATTGGAAAGAGGGGAATTGAAAAGAGAAGATAAATAGAGAAGAATTGAGAAGAAAAATAGAGAGAAATTAGGAAGAGAAGAAGAGATAAATTGAGAGGAATTGAAAAGAGAAGAGAAAAAGAGAGGATCTTTATCAGTTCCACTCTGAATGTGTTGACGTCTGTGGTTTGTGCAGTGTGAAAAAATAAAAACAGGTGTCTTCATTATCCTCAGGCTGTGCAGCGCTAGCAAAAAGAGATTAGAAGACTTACCTTCTGCTAAGTGACTCACCCCGTCTCCTGTCTCCTCTCACTCTGTTTTTCAGATAGACTCTGCTAGTTCATTTCTAGCATTGTTGCTGTTTTAATACTCCTCTCTTGTGGTTTAGATCTTCTGTTTCCTCTTTATGTTTTTCTCAGAAGAGCAAATCAACTTTGCTCTGGTCGGTCTGATCAGTCCACGCATGCACCCATAGTGAAAGAGAGACTTAATGGAAAGCTCTGAGGCTTTTTGCCCTGCACCAACCCTCATTCTCTGCCACTCTGTCGCATCCCCCAAAGCGAGGTTTCTCACTCTTTATGGGTGGGTATGTGGTGGACGCTTCATAATGACATTAATGTGGACACAGAACCAATTAGGTAGATAGAAAGAGGCAAAGAGCGTGACATGGAAAACAGTGACCCCTGGCACGCATAGTACTTGTTGATCAGCAGATGAAGAGATTAGAGATTAGAAAATCATTATGCAGGAGTAAAAGCTGCCAGAAAAGTATTGCACAGTCACATAGTCCCCAGGACTCTTAAAAAGAATTGAACAGGAGCTTAAAAGAAGAAAAAATGGACAGACAAACATGTACACACACATAAGCATAACATTAATCTCTGAGATGGAGGTTTTTAACATCATGATGTAGATCTGTGGTGAGCAGCAAGACCCCAGATTTAGGTGTGTACAAATACCACCAAAAATACAGCAACCACCATAGTCCAAGTAGGCAGCCGGTATTTGATTATACAATAACCATTGTTAACACTTGTTTATTTAGAGTTATTACTGCTGTTTTGTAAAATATCTAGATATGTCACTGATTTGATATCAGGTATCCGCATTGCGCTAATATCATCTGGAAATGCCAGAGCAGATATCAGCAGGAAAAAAGAATTGTTTGAGCCTGATACCCTACTTCTAGAGGTTCATTTTAAGTGAAGTGTTAAAATGAATAAAAAATGAGGAATTCCAATGTGCTTTTTTGTTCAGCTAAGCTGAGCATGACAAGGAAAATGCCACAGAAATTCTGATTAGTGGTATAGCCATTTTATAAGGACATCTAAAAGTGGTCCCATGTGACCAAAAGACTGAATTTAATTAGATAAATTGCTAAAGAATGTCTACTTTGTACACTCACACATTTTGATAAATTGAGAAACAAATCTACAGATTTGTGCTCAGGCAAGTCCAGAGAACATATGGACCAAAAGAAATGTAAAATTCAGACATGGACATTAAGTTAAAGAAGGCCTTGTGGGCCAGTGCACTCTCACATCATAGCAACAACAAAATAATCAAGTTATTGGGCAGTTTTTACTCACACCACAGAATATAAAGCCTTTAAGTACTGATCATCCTTTTCATCTCTCAGTCTGTTTCCCCCCATACACAGTTATAACAATTTATCTACATTAGAAAATAATTGGAGAAATTTTAAAATAAAAACAGCTTTGAGGATCTACTTTTTAATACGCTGCCTTCATTTGTAACATCATACATACAAAAACAGGCAGAGTATTGCAACACATCACCTTCACCTCTCTGTGCCTTTTTCTGATCATGTGCCTTCTATGTGCCACTTTTTCTAGCATTCCTGGCATGGCTGAAGTCAAGCGTACAGTAATGACATGCAGATATGTTGCTGAGGCTAAAAGGATGCACTTAAATGGGAAAGCTTGCCTGTGCTTTTAGCTCCAATGTCAATAACATTGATGAGCATATTTCATATAGATTTACTGAATGATATAATGGTCCAAAACATGCCAGGATGCATTATTAATGCAGTATTACCCTTGGGTACTGATGGGCACAGTATTGACCAAAGAGTGAGAGAGATAGAAAATGTGAATATAAGGTGAAAAGAATTATATTTAATTGAATAACAGTGGTTCATTCAGCTTTATCTTCACTGTTGTATTGCCATTAGAAGGAACTCTCACCCTTGATGGAGCATGATAAGCAATGTCAGCAACTTCTGTATATTTGACTAAAGTAATTGCATATCAATTTTTCTTATGCAGTTCATTTAATACACTGCTCAAAAAATAAAGGGAACATTCAAATAACTAATAATATTTATTAATTAACTAATTTATTATCAAATAATAGATCTGAATGAATGAAATATTCTCATTGAATACTTTGTTCTGTACAAAGTTGAATGTGCTGACAACAAAATCACACAAATCAATGGAAATCAAATGTATTAACCAATGGAGGTCTGGATTTGGAGTCACACACAAAATTAAAGTGGAAAAACACACGACAGGCTGATCCAACTTTGATGTAATGTCCTTACAACAAGTCAAAATGAGGCTCAGTATTGTGCGTGGCCTCCACGTGCCTGTATGACCTCCCTACAACGCCTGGGCATGCTCCTGATGAGGTGGCGGATGGTCTCCTGAGGGATCCCCTCCCAGACCTGGACTAAAGCAT